>NW_025811775.1:0-1517 GCF_022045245.1 Lucilia cuprina
TCAGTTCTAGTTCAGTTCTAGTTCAGTTCTAGTTCAGTTCTAGTTCAGTTCTAGTTCAGTTCTAGTTCAGTTCTGGTTCAGTTCTAGTTCTGTTCTAGTTCAGTTCTACTTTAGTTTTAGTTCTGTTCTAGTTCAGTCTTAAAGAGCAAATTCAAGAGAATAATTTGGGCGTATACGTGATAAAACAATAATCATACGTAGTGTGTACCAAAGTTCAGTTCTAGAAAATAATCGAAAATGAACGAAAACTTTTAGAAACAAATTTATTCATTTTTTTAAGCAGGTCTAAAAACATAACTATCGTACTCCATACATTTTATTCATACGACTATTCATTTATTTAATAATAATTTATTTTAACAACGTAACGTTACTAACATTACATTATATTCTAATTGAGGAGATATAAAAGAAAATAAAAAAATATAATACTACATAATTTAACAATAGTTTCAATATAAAATATAATTATCAATTTTCTTTCGTGTTGTTATATAAACAAAATTTTGAATAAATAGAATAAAAATAAAAAAGTTAAACAATAAACAATTTGTAGACAAACTTATTTCTTTTATGTTTGAATGTAATTGCAATTTGTTTACAAATCAAAGAGACACCTGAGGCTTTTGCATTATAAATGAACTACTGCTGTGCAAGTATTTATATAAATATTTCAATTTAAAATATAACTTCTATAAAATATAACAAACGACCGTAGAATTTCAAATGAAAAGAAATGTTTAATAGTTGTGTCCTTAAAGGAAATTATATGGAAAAACTTTTTTTCGATTGCTAATGTTTAGACAGGTTAAAATATTCTTTTATATTATATTTAATAACTTTATTTAGCTGCTATATATTAAATTCAAATAAATTTATTTAATATTTAGCTGACAGCTTGTTGGCACCTTTCACAAAAGATTTACAACTTTTGAAATTAAATTATAATGCATTAGTTCATTCGGCACAATATTCGAACCTACTAGGACCTTTTATTAAATAGACTGTATTATGTATTATGAATATGCAGCCAAGATTTAAATATGTTTCTAAAGGCAACGATTTAAATATCTCAAATATATAAGAGAAATGGCTGGATAAAAAATGGCAAACTCTAATGTAAGGAGTGTCAACTAAATAGAAAAAAAGAATTGTATATAAAAAGTTTGTTTAGAACGATTTAAATGTTCATTACAGCTAAAAAGTAGAGGATGTATTTACATAAGCAATTATTATGCGCGCTAACGAAACTAGCTAATTAACTAACTAACTAACTAACTAACTAACTAACTAACTAACTAACTAACTAACTAACAAACTAACTAACTAGACTATAGACTAGACTATAGACTAGACTATAGACTAGACTATAAACTAGACTATAGACTAGACTATAGACTAGACTATAAACTATACTATAGACGAGACTATAGACTAGACTATAGACTAGACTATAGACTAGACTATAGACTAGACTATAGACTAGACTATAGACTAGACTATAGACTAGACTATAG
>NW_025811776.1:0-1565 GCF_022045245.1 Lucilia cuprina
ACTAGAACTGAACTAGAACTGAACTAGAACTGAACTAGAACTGAACTAGAACTGAACTAGAACTGAACTAGAACTGAACTAGAACTGAAGGAGAACTGAACTAGAACTCAATTAGAACTGAACTAGAATTAATTTGTACAGCTAAAGCTTTCCCTGAGACAGTATGTTTTCAACTGCAAGTCTCTTAAATTAAAAATATGCCACAGAAATATAAATTTTAAACTTCTGCGATGAGACTAAAATCCAGATTTTTAGCTGCATTACAAAACAATTTATTCTAGTCGTCTGTCTACCCAAACTCATCAACAAATTCATAAATTAAAATACAAGTTTTACTTTTTTCTCCCTTCACACACTTTGCCAGATAAACCTCAAATAGCTCAATTTGTGGCGTAAAAAAAAAACTTTTTAATTTCAATTCTACTTTCCAAATTAGATTAGGTAACAATGAAGATAAAAGCCAAATGAAAAAAAAAAACACACTAAGAAAGATTTGATTATCTGCCAATTTGTGGGAATTTTATGAACCCAATACAACTGACTTTTCGCAAACTATTCGCTGAAAATGAAACGGTAACAAAAAAGGAAATACAATTTAATTTTTTCCAAAAATTATGCAAACATTAAGAAAAGTTTTTCTAACTTTTTTTTTCATTTATAATTCAGAGATTCTTTTTCTCTGATTGTTTTTCATTTTTGGATTTTAATTTCTTATCATTTGTATCCTTAGACAACCAGCCAGTCATTCCGTCAGCCAACTTGAAACTATAATATTACAACTGCTGCTTGTATCATCTATTATAGACGTCTCTAGCCAAGGGGTATATATTTTGACTAATCCTTTTTGTACATGTTTTTAATATATTTAGTTTTGTAATGTTGATTTGCTAGTTCCGAAAGACAGACAGACAGACAGACAGACAGACAGACGGAACATACAAATATGAATGTTTCTTTTCCCCAACATAATATAAACTGTTGTAGATAAGGATATGAGAAATCCAAATAAATGTACATAAGTATTGGTTGTTATGAAATATTGAAGACTGTGGATGAGGTTTCCTTTTACTCCCCCTATTGTTTATTTTAATATTGTTTAGTATTTGAATAAACATCATTGTACTAGCAATATGATGATGATGACGAAGTTGATGATGAGTGGGATTATTAATGTTCATATGACAATATTTGTTTATAAATATGAGATACAATATTATTCTTTTGTTTGCTTTGTATTTTATTTTATACACATTTTTTTAATAAAAGGAATAATGTAGAAGTATTACGGCTACACAGAATATTTAAAAATAAACTTTTTAAATTTAAAATAAATTGCAAAAATAAAAAGTTTGTAACAATTGAAAATTAACGATGTAATGATAAAATCATGGGACTTCAAATCGGGGTAGAAGTAGTAATGTGTAGCAGAGAGAAAATCTCTAACAGAAATCTCTAGCTTCATATATCTATCTATCTATCTATCTATCTATCTATCTATCTATCTATCTATCTATCTATCTATCTATCTATCTATCTATCTATCTATCTATCTATCTATCTATCTA
>NW_025811777.1:0-1100 GCF_022045245.1 Lucilia cuprina
AACAAACACTTTATTAAAATAAATTTAATTTTCAGTAAAAATTTTACTGATTCAATAAATGTATTTGTTTGAGTTTTATTTATTTGTCAGCAAATGGAATACAACAAGTTTTTGAATGTACTAAAATAAATTGATATGTTTGCATTGAATTGATATATTTGTTTATAATATTTAATGTATAAGAGTTTCAGTTTTCACAGTACAAAATAGTAGTTTCTAGAAAGTGAAATAAAGCTGTTGTAAGTATATGAGTAGTTTTTAACAAATTTTAATTTTATAGAATTAGTAAAATTTTTGTTAAAATTCAACATATGTACATATATTTTATAACAAAATTTTTATAGATTCTTTCTTATTGAATCTATAAAAATTTTGTTATGTATTATTATTGCCAAAATACAATAAATTATTTATCTGTTTCAGATAAAAAACAAGTAAGAGTACTATATTCGGCTGTGCCGAATCTTATAAACCCTTCACCATGGTGTATTTTAAACATATTAGTTTCATAAATTTTTTCCCCAACTAGGTACATACAGTGAATCAAAAAAGTTTTTTGCCTATTTTTTTTAAGAGAATTAAGCTTTTTGTTCATAAATAAAATTAGAAAAAAACAGGTAAAAAGTAATTTATGTTTTCCAATCAAAAATAGAGATTGTGTAAAATGGGAAAACCAAGAAAAAAATATTAAAATACAAATTTTGGTGCATTTGTTGTTGCATTTTATTATTTTTCATCAGAATTTACACGCCAAAGTATTTTGCATATTGAGAATTCCGGTTAATTTCGTTGGGTTTTTCAAATTATTTTTAATTACTTTTTGGAATTTTTTGTTTTATTATTAACACGACAAGTGTTAAGTATTTTTCAATTGTAATTTGAAAAAATCATATCCTCATTGTGTGAAAATGTGATGTTATTAGCCTTAAAAATGTTTAAAGCTTAATAATGAGCCAATTTAGTTATAAAAAATTAGTTTAGATTTCTAGAACAAGTGTAAATCAACGAAATATAATTATGAGATGTTTAATCAATAATATTAAAAAATATAAAATAGAGTAATTGATAAAATGATCCAAAGAATTATTAGACAAAACGCT
>NW_025811778.1:0-1950 GCF_022045245.1 Lucilia cuprina
ACTATAGACTAGACTATAGACTAGACTATAGACTAGACTATAGACTAGACTATAGACTAGACTATAGACTAGACTATAGACTAGACTATAAACTAGACTATAGGCTAGTCTATAGACTAGACAATAGACGAGACTATATACTACACTAAAGACTAGACTATAAACTAGACTATAGGCTAGACTATAGACTAAAGACTAGATTATAAACTAGACTATATAAACAAGACTATAAACAAGACTATAAACAAGACTACAAACAAGACTATAAACAAGACTATAAACAAGACTATAAACAAGACTATAAACAAGATTATAGACTAGACTATAAACTTGACTATAGCCTAGACTATAGATTCGACTATAGATTCGACTACAGACTAGATTATAGTCGTTATAGAATGTCTATAGACTAGACTGTAGACTGAGCTATAGTTCTGTCTATTTTTTTGATTCAACACTTTTAATTTTCTGCTTTTTACGATTAAGCCATAACAAATTGTTACTTTTAGTTTGAAATTTACAAAAAAATAAGAAAAATAATCTCGAAGATTTCAAAACAGTATTTAATGCCTGCAGTTATGAAGCCATTAAAAATAACAGTCTCTGTGTTAGCAATAAATGAGAGAACAATTTCGAAATGAACAAACGTTTGACGTGTCAGCCGTACAGTCTATTACTATGGCAAACTAACTCACTATTTGGCACACAAGTAAATGTAATTTGTGAATATAGAAAAGTTAACAAGATGTAGCTATAAAATCATTTTATACCAGAAAAATATTTTGTGTTTGTATTGCTGTTAAATGCTAAAGAAAAAGTAGATTTTATATATAGTATTTTCAAATGCACTAATACACTTATCGAGTGTGTGAGTATGTGTGTATATGAATGTTTTTCTTTAGTGTTTTGTTTGGCTTTGGAAAGTTGCTAACACCATTACTATAGTTAGAAGTTTTAATCCGGTCACATGCATAGGCAGTGACTAAGTTATTTAGGTATATGTGTGGGTGGGTGGTTTACTTTGCCTAAGGAAGGTCACAGTAAATGTTGATTTTTGTTAAAGTGGTTGGGTGTTTTTATTAATTTTACTTGAAGCCATTACAAATATTATAAGAAGTTTTTTCTTAGTTATTGCTGTTTTAAAGGATAATGATATAGGAGGTCTTTTTACTTAAGGAAATTTCAAAATATTTTTTCTTAACTTATTGACATTTTCATGATTGGTTTGCTATAGTTTTTTTTACTTTCTTTTCTTATAAATTATGTTGGAATTTTCATATTTTCTCCCCTAAAAAGCATTAATAATCTTGTCTTATTTACACACTCAAAAAAAAACGCATTTAAACTTTATATGCACTTAACTTACAATTGTCCTTTATTTACTTCTAAAGGTCACTAGTTGCAGCTGAGTAAATACTTGTGCAAAATGCACAAGTATTTTTGCAAGGAGCAGTGCAATTATTCTTAACAGCTTAAGTGTTTCCTTATCTCTTTCTTCGTTTAACGTTGAACAACATAGGGGAAAATAACCTAAATAATGGATGGTTTCTACAAATTGTTTACATTTTCTGTTAATGGACAATAGATTGAAGAGCAAATATTTCTCACAGCTGTTGATTTTCTTTTTTAGTTCATGTTTGTAAGTACAATACGTATGAGTAATGTGTAACGATGACTGGAAAAAGATGGTTTTGCAACTAAAGGGGAAGCTTTCAATTTAAAAGGAAAAATTTTATAACAAAAATCATTTAAGAATATATGCAATAATTAGATTTAGTCTATAGTCTAGTATATAGTCTAATACACAGCCTATAGTCTAGTCTAAGGACTAGTCTATAGTCCAGTCTATAGTCTAGTCTATAGTCTAGTCTATAGTCTAGTCTATTGTCTAGTCTATAGTCTAGTCTATAGTCTAGTCTATAGTCTAGTCTATAGTCTAGTCTATAGTCT
>NW_025811779.1:0-2218 GCF_022045245.1 Lucilia cuprina
TAGTTCTGTTCTAGTTCTGTTCTAGTTCTGTTCTAGTTTTGTTCTAGTTCTGCTCTAGTTCTGTTCTAGTTCTGTTCTAGTTCTGTTCTAGTTCTGTTCTAGTTCTGTGCTAGTTCTGTTCTAGTTCTAGTTCTGTTCTAGTTCTGTTCTAGTTCTGTTCTAGTTCCGTTCTAGTTCTGTTGTAAGTAGTTCTGTTCTGTTCTCGTTCTGTTGTAGTTCTGTTCTAGTTCTTTTCTAAGTAGTTCTATTCTTGTCCTTTTCTAGTTCTGTTGTAAATATGGCCTATTGCAAGGCCATCTTTGCCCTTCCGTTGGAAGTTTGAAAATTTTTAAAAATTCATAACTTATAGTCATCATGTACTGTAAAAATTGTCCATGTACAATAAATGTGGGGAGCATTTCATATGAAAATATCAAACAAAATTTGTTATCTCATCATTATGCTTATCATATCATCGTTTTAATAAAAATTTTATTAGTTATTTGGAGACAATGCTAAGGAAGCTAACAAATATGAAAATATCTTTCTATTCCTTAAATCAAAATAAAAAACTTATATTATATGCGGTGTAAATTTAAAATATTTTCTAATAAAATTCTTAAATAAAACATGTAATTATTTATCTTTTGGAAGACAGGAAATGACTTGTGGTCATTACTTACAGTAATTATATAAACAGTAAACAAGAGCTTAATTTTCTTTATCCTTTAGCGAAATCCCCCAACTTTAAGTACTAATGACGTATGGACTTACTTACATATGTGTATGTATGTACTTTTTTGTTTAATATAACACATACATACAAATGTTAATTTGTAAATAAATTTATTTACTTCTTGTGTGTTAATATTATTAATATGTTTTATTCAACGCTTTTTACACCCCACATCAGCAGACGCAGCAACATACCCATGACTATTATGGTTTTATGTGGTTTATTACATTGTATTAAATATTATATAAAAAAACAAGAGCAAAAATCATATGCTGAAAAATGTGCTTTATTATTAACTTTTTATAAGAATATTAAAATGCAGCAAATTTAAAAGGACATATTTAAAGTTTTTGCGACAAAACGCTTTAATTGCTTAAATTATAGGATTTTATAGTAAATGCTAAAAAAAAAACTTATTTTCTCATTTTACTATTGTTAACGAATTAGTTAAAATTATATTTATTGTATATGCATTATTTTGCCATTACATTGTTTTCATTGAAAATTTATTACAAAATCATAAATACTATGAAAATTTGAAATATTTAATTGCATTATTTTCATTTATTTTGCAGATATTTTTAAACAAATTCCTAAACTAATTACATGACTGTACGTTTAAATGCAATTTTAATGAAAGGAATAAGGAACGAGGTATAGCAGAAATACACAAGTCGATACAACATAATCCAGGTTATAGAATATATAAACTATAAGCTAGTCCAAAGACTATTAACTAGACCATAGACTAGACAACAGATTCGACAAAAGACTTACCTATAGAAAATATACTAGACTATAGATTAGACTATGGACCAGATTTTAGACTAGACTATAGACTAGACTACAGATTAAACTCTACTATAGATTAGAGTATGGACTAGATTGTAGAGTAGCCTATATACTAGCCTAAAGACTAAACATTAGATTTGACTATAGACATGACTACAGACAAGATTATGGACTAGACTAAGACTGAACTATAGACTAGACTTTAGATTAGAATATAGAATAGACCATAGACTAGGTCATACACCAGACTAGACTATACACAAGACTAAAGATAAGAATGTGGACAAGACTATAGATAAGACTGTAGCCAAGACTTTAGACTGATTATAGTCAAGAATATTGAATAAACTATAGACAAGACAATAGACTAGACTATAGACTAGATTATATAATCGAATATAGAATAGACTGTAGACTACACAATAGACTGTACTATAGACTAGACAATAGACTAGATAATAAACTACTCTATAGACTAGACAATAGACCAGACTATAGACTGGACTATAGACTGGACTATAGACTGGACTGTAGACTAGACTGTATACTAGACTATAGACAAGACTATAGACTAGACTATTGACTAAAGACTAGACTAAAGACTAAACTAGACTAGACAAGACTATAGACTAGACTATAGACTAGACTATAGACTAGACTATAGACTAGACTATAGACTAGACTATAGACTAGACTATAGACTAGACTATA
>NW_025811780.1:0-2820 GCF_022045245.1 Lucilia cuprina
TTGTCAGAATCTGACCAACATTTTCTATAGAAAAGTTGTCAGAATCTGACCAACATTTTCTATAGAAAAGTTGTCAGAATCTGACCAACATTTTCTATAGAAAAGTTGACAGAATCTGACCAACATTTTCTATAGAAAAGTTGTCAGAATCTGACCAACATTTTCTAAAGAAAAGTTGTCAGAATCTGACCAACATTTTCTATAGAAAAGTTGTCAGAATCTGACCAACATTTTCTATAGAAAAGTTGTCAGAATCTGACCAACATTTTCTATAGAAAAGTTGTCAGAATCTGACCAACATTTTCTATAGAAAAGTTGTCAGAATCTGACCAACATTTTCTATAGAAAAGTTGTCAGAATCTGACCAACATTTTCTATAGAAAAGTTGTCAGAATCTGACCAACATTTTCTATAGAAAAGTTGTCAGAATCTGACCAACATTTTCTATAGAAAAGTTGTCAGAATCTGACCAACATTTTCTATAGAAAAGTTGTCAGAATCTGACCAATATTTTCTATAGAAAATTTGTCAGAGTCTAACCAAAATTTTCTATAGAAAATTTGTCAGAGTCTAACCAAAATTTTCTATAGAAAATTTGTCAGATTCTAACCAAAATTTTCTATAGAAAATTTGTCAGAATCTGACAAAATTTCCAATATCTTAACAAAACCGTCAGCTATATCGAAGGTAGGGTATAATTAAAAATAATTTTGGACACAGTACGTATCAATGTCATTTCAAATGAAATAATAAATTTGAATAGAATAAATAATACCCGAATCTTCTTTATACAAATGAAAAGGTCACAAGATTCTGAAATTTGTATAATCAAAAATATATGAACACGAAAAAAATTAATATTTAATTATGAAATAAATCTTAATGACATTTTATTTGAAATATGTTATTAATTTTATTTCAAAATGCAAAAACAAAAAAAGATTTAAATTGCAATAATTGCCATTTGCATAAAATTTTTTAATTTAAAATTTGCTATTTTTTTTCTTTTTGACATACAAATTGATTTCAAATCAAACGTCACTTCCCACCAGATAAAATGACTTGTTAAGATATTTTGTTACCACTTTGTAAATAAAACACCCGCATAGTTTAATCATTCGTTAAAATTGTTATTTTTAAGAAACTCTATCAAAACTTCTCACATTTATCAATTGTCAAAATGTAAATTGTTTTATGATTATTGATGTCTTAACAAATTTAAATACATTTTTTTTTGATTTTTAAAACTAATCGTTTCACGTATCAACCAGATATTTCATCTGAAGTTTTCGTCATAAATACACAAACAGCCAGCCAGAAAATATATCTTTTAAAATTATAATTTTTTCTAAGCATAATGTTATATTTTATACAAGTTTTGATTTTGGATTAAATACTAATTAATCACACTAACATTTATTCATGATTTTTTGATGAGATTAGCATTTTGTTGAGTATAGTTCAACAAAAATAAAAAAATATTTATTAAAATAAAATAATAACAAATGTGTTTTGATTTTTAAAAGTTCAATGTAATCATAAATATTTCTTAATTATATGTTGTGGCAATATTATGGAAATATGAAAAAAATAATAATTTTAATTAAGATTTTTAACCAGTTGCAGAACAGAAGTGTTAAGGAGGATATAATTTCAACCTACTTAGTTGCTTCTTAATTTTTCATATATGTAGATGGATTGTTCTAACAAAGTATTACATATTTTTGCTAAATCAGATTTTTGAAAAAGTTGTCGGTAACTATTTCCATAAACCTTTCAGAATCTGTGCAACGTTTAAGACAGAGAAGTTTTTGGAATCTCATCTGTATCTGTTTAACTTTTTCAATAGAAAAGTTATCAGTTACTGAGCAACTTAACCTCTAGAGAAGAAAATTATCAGAATCTGAGCAACTTTTTCTATAGAAAAGTTGTCAGAATCTGAGCAACTTTTTCTATAGAAAAGTTGTCAGAATCTGAGCAACTTTTTCTATAGAAAAGTTGTCAGAATCTGAAACTTTTTCTATAGAAAAGTTGTCAGAATCTGAAACTTTTTCTATAGAAAAGTTGTCAGAATCTGAAACTTTTTCTATAGAAAATTTGTTATAGAAAAGTTGTCAGAATCTGAGCAACTTTTTCTATAGAAAAGTTGTCAGAATCTGAGCAACTTTTTCTATAGAAAAGTTGTCAGAATCTGAGCAACGTTTTCTATAGAAAAGTTGTCAGAATCTGAGCAACTTTTTCTATAGAAAAGTTGTCAGAATCTGAGCAACTTTTTCTATAGAAAAGTTGTCAGAATCTGAGCAACTTTTTCTATAGAAAAGTTGTCAGAATCTGAGCAACTTTTTCTATAGAAAAGTTGTCAGAATCTGAGCAACTTTTTCTATAGAAAAGTTGTCAGAATCTGAGCAACTTTTTCTATAGAAAAGTTGTCAGAATCTGAGCAACTTTTTCTATAGAAAAGTTGTCAGAATCTGAGCAACTTTTTCTATAGAAAAGTTGTCAGAATCTGAGCAAATTTTTCTATAGAAAAGTTGTCACAATCTGAGCAACTTTTTCTATAGAAAAGTTGTCAGAATCTGAGCAACTTTTTCTATAGAAAAGTTGTCACAATCTGAGCAACTTTTTCTATAGAAAAGTTGTCACAATCTGAGCAACTTTTTCTATAGAAAAGTTGTCACAATCTGAGCAACTTTTTCTATAGAAAAATTGTCAGAATCTGAGCAACTTTTTCTATAGAAAAGTTGTCAGTTTCTGAGCAACTTTTTCTATAGAAAAGTTGTCAGTTTCTGAGCAACTTTTTCTATAGAAAAGTTGTCAGTT
>NW_025811781.1:0-1203 GCF_022045245.1 Lucilia cuprina
ACTTCTCTTCTTTTTCTCTTCTTGTTAATTTTTTCTTCCTTTTCTCTTTTTTGTTAGACTAAATTTGTTAATTTTTCCTTATTTTAATTTTCTTGTTGAACTTTTTTCCTCTTCTCTTTTCATTTTTTGTTAAACTTTTCTTTTCTCCTTTTGCATTTATTTCTTGTATTTTTATTAAATGATTTTGTTAATTTTTTCCTTTTTTAT
Organism: Lucilia cuprina; assembly: GCF_022045245.1. Taxonomy (NCBI): domain Eukaryota; kingdom Metazoa; phylum Arthropoda; class Insecta; order Diptera; family Calliphoridae; genus Lucilia; species Lucilia cuprina. The sequence continues at coordinate 208 of NW_025811781.1, forward strand.
TTTCTTGTTCATACTATATCCGGTCACTTAATTGTTGTTTCTTTTCTCGTCTTCCTATTTTTTTAATTTTATATAAAATCTTAGGAAACTGGTTAGAGCTAAACAGTAATATTTTCATACAGAACAAAAATAACCTGGTATTCCGAATACACTACAACTTAAACAAAACTGCAATGCTAGTAGAAGAAGATATCACTCTTTTTGAAATAAAATCTATATTAAATTCTGTCAAAGGTAAAACCCCCGGATTTAATAGAATCTCATATACCATGCTAAAAAATCTTTCTAGCAATTTCATCTTCTTAAAATATTTAACAAAATCTTCTCTTCCGGTATTATCCCTCTAAATGTAACAAAGAAACCACTTTTATCGATTAAAATAGACCAATATCACTAATGCCGTATACATCTAAACTATTGGAAAACATTTTTGCCATCTGAATCACATGGTCAGTACAAAAAACGAAACTTTTAAGCGTCCCCCAATGGCTTTTAAAGCCAATAACGAAACTATATATATTAACCTTTTCCACATTGCTGTATCATCTTTATCACATAAAAATCTTTCCATTATTTCCATAGTCTACGAAAAAGCCTTATATCGAGTTAGCATACACACAATTATTTCACAATTAAAAGAATGGAAATTTGGTTCTAAAATTACACATTTTGTATAAGCTTTTCTTTCTATCAATAAATTTTATATAAAGATAAACGATGTATACTCAAATACAAAACCACTTCATAATGACATACCGCAAGTGTGACCACTACACGTGGTTTTTTTCAAATAGCGACCGACAAGTAAAACAAAATCTTCTGTGGAAAACATTTTTGCCATCTGAATCACATGGTCAGTACAAAAAACGAAACTTTTAAGCGTCCCCTAATGGCTTTTAAAGCCAATAACGAAACTATATATATTAACCTTTTCCACATTGCTGTATCATCTTTATCACATAAAAATCTTTCCATTATTTCCATAGTCTACGAAAA
>NW_025811782.1:0-1931 GCF_022045245.1 Lucilia cuprina
TAGATAGATAGATAGATAGATAGATAGATAGATAGATAGATAGATAGATAGATAGATAGATAGATAGATAGATAGATAGATAGATAAATAAATAGATAGATAGACAGACAGATAGATATATAGATAGACAAATTTATAGATAGACAGATAGATATAAAGATAGAAGGATACATATATTTAAGATTTATTTATGAACATAATTTCCTTTTGAGTTAAATGTTAAGAAATTTATTACAAACTTATTTTTAGAGCTTATTTTTAGTTTCTTTGATAATACCTAAAAATAACAAATTTGAAAATAAGTCCACCAGTTATTTTTCATTTTACAAATGGTATCACTAAACGGTGATACCATATTCGCTACATTTGTTTACATATGGCAGCACTAAAGTTGAAAATCAAAACAAACCAACAAACAAATAGCGAGCGGACTGCCAACTTTTGTCCACACAATAACATTAAAATTAAACAAAAGGTAGAAAATAACAAAATATTAAAAAATAATTAAGAATTTACAAAATTAACAAATAAAACCTTTAAACAGTTACAATGACAACCACATTAGAAGAAACAGCGGAAAATGAAACAAAACCACAAAATACTCCTACAGACAATGCATGCCAGAATACAGAATCATCCACAGCTTCTTCGTTACCACAAGAGATTATGAATATAATGGAATTCTTAAGCTTAAATACGAAAATCATGTTTAAGTCCCAACAACGAGATGAACCCGAATTGCAACAAATAGACAAGTTAAAAGTAGCTTTAGATGTTTATCAAAGAAATCCACAAACGTTTCTTATACGTTTTGGTCAGTATTTAGAAGAAAAACATTTACAAGATTTTGCTAGACTCTCCATAGCCGACAGTGACGAAGAAATGCATTTAATGGTAAAAGAATATCAGGAAAAATTAAAAACACGTCAAAGAGATGTTAAAAATAGACGTTACGCAGCTTTACAAAAGCTTATAAAAGAAGGTGAATATTTTAGTGAACAAGAAATGATGAAACGACAGCCGGAACTGTATCAAGAGCTGGTGGGGCAATATTTAAGTAGCAAAGAAAAGCAACAGCGTGACTCATATGATGTTAGAAATACCACATTTTCTGGCATACTCATGCATAACCTGGAGCAGGAACAATTGAATGAGGTAATGAAGAAAGCAGAAAAACATGTACAAGAAGAAACTATCCAATCATCCTCAAGAAAAGAGGAACAACATGTTGAAAAGGGTATTTTAGATAATTTAGAAAAAGAAGAAGATGAAATTCCTCTAAATTGCCGCCAACAGTGGGGTAATTTTGATAATGAACAAATTGCATGTTCTTCGAGTAAAATACAATTAAAAAAGTCATCTGTTAAAAAGAAGTTAAATACTACACCACCACCATTGAAGGACTTAATAACCGCCGATGAGAGAGAACTTTTAAGACAAGAATTTATAAGTCAAATGCATGAACAATTTCTAACGGGACAAGATGAGGAATTCGACTATACCAATATCGATGATAATACCCAGTTTGATGATTTAACTTTAATAAATCAAGATAAAGAAGATAAGTATTTCGACGAAAGTGATGATGAGGAAGATGCTGATGATGGTAATGAGCGAAACGTTGATGGATGTAATCCTAACAAAATGGAACAAGATGAAGAATCCGAAGATGAATTAGATGTTTATATGTCTCATTTGAATAAACACCATAGTCTACAAAAGAATATTTAACTTTTAATTTTAATTAATATTTATAAATTGTATATAAGAAATGTTAAGAATTAACTATTAAATAAATATATTGTTTATTTATCTAATGAAAATTTTAATAATTTTTTGTACATTGTATCAGGTTTTTATTATTCCTTCCCAATTTGGAGATAGATAGATAGATAGATAGATAAATAGATAGATAGATAGATAGATAGATA
>NW_025811783.1:0-2057 GCF_022045245.1 Lucilia cuprina
GATTTAAAGATAAAGGAAAGCTTGGAAGAAGGTTTTGGTAAAATGATTAGGGAAATAAAGAAAATGAACGTAACTAGTAGAATAAGCGACGGTGTTGAATCGTTAGCTAGTGAAGAAGTTGAAAAACGATCTACAATAGAAATGGCACCTACAAAGGGGAAGCCGGGGAATCAACCACATCCACAAAGACGGTTAGATTTTAGGGAATCAAATTCAAACATTGAGACTCCTCTTGAAAACGTTTCCCCAACGAATGATTATCCAAATAATAGACCAATTAGAAATCTAACCAGCGTAGACAAATGGGACATTAGTTTCGATGGAAATATGGAAAAATTGTATATCGATGATTTCATATTTCGCATCGAATATATGCTAAAATACCATAATTATGCATGGCAAGATGTACAGGGAGAATTCCATAAACTCTTAAAGGGAGATGCGAAGGACTGGTACTGGTTACTAGTCCAACAAAGATCCATCGAGTCCTGGGAGGAATTAAAGAAGGCACTCAGAGTTCAATATGGCTCTATAAGATCAGAGTATGAGCTTTTGAGAGACTTTGAGGAACGTAAACAACATCCAGGTGAATCTATAGATGATTATTTCTTAGCTATGCGAAGACTAAGGGCACGTTTGAAAAATCCATTACCAGAATATGAGGTGATAAGAATAATAAAGCGAAACGTAAAACAAAGTATATCACAAATCGTGTACTCAGTCCAAGTATTTTCGGTGGAACATCTGCGTGATACTTGTAAGGATGTTGAAAGGAATTATTTTCGCAAGCAAACTTTCAATACTCCACAAACCAGGTTCGTACCACAGAGAAGACAAGTAGAGGAAGTAGAAATAGGAATCGATAGAGAAAAGGAAACGGAATCAGTGGAGGAAATAAGATATAAAACTGACAGTACTTACAGGAAAACTAATAACATCAATACTGACAGAATACTGTGTTGGAACTGCAGATTGCCAGGTCATTTGTTTACAGACTGTCCCAGTGTTCAGAGAACATTATTTTGTTATAAATGTGGATTAACAGGTGTTGTTACTCCTAATTGTCCCAAATGTTCGGGAAACAAGATAGGGAGTGTGACGAAAGCGGCGGAGTCGCGCTCCACCCAAACTATAGCCGAACAACAGCCAATGTAGGCATTCAATGTGATGTGAGTGAACCTGAAAAGAGTAAAATGGAAGATGAGAAAGTGATAATAGTGAGGAAAAGTGATATGAAAGTAGTACAGGAAAATAAGAATAGAAGAATAGTAGGATCATATGATGAGCGTTTAAAAAAATACATGGAAGTTAGAAATAGGATTTTTAATACGGAAAATGACAATACAAAACTGGAAAGGATCAAAAGACTTAGGAAAAGATTTAAAAGTAAAAAAGCACTTTGTGATGAAATAGGCAATGTAGTCAGAAAATGTGATGATATAAACAACTATGATATCGATCCTAGAGCCTTTGCCGAGATAAAATTAGAGAATATATTAGTAAAAGGTCTCTTGGACAGTGGAGCCTCGATAAGTCTGCTTGGAAAAGATTGCGAAAAGATTATAGACAAGCTAAATAGTCCAATAAAACCAATTTTTTCTAACATACAAACTGCAGGTGGAAAACACTATCAAGTTCTGGGGAAAATTGATGTTATGGTAGAATATAATGGAAAAAAGAATATAATAGAATTCTACTTATGTCCTAATTTAATTCAGAATGCTTATTTAGGTGTAGATTTCTGGACGAAATTCCATATAGCCCCTAATTTGTTTCAATTATCGGAAATACAATTTGATAAATTGAAGGATCATTATCCCCTTGAATTGAAAGATGTAGAACAACATGAACTAACTGCTCAACAAAAGGATAAGTTAGTAAATGTTGTAAACAAATTTCGAACTTTTGAGAGAGATGGATTAGGTAGAACTAATCTAGAAATTCACACTATTGAGCTTATAGATAACACAACACCAGTCAAGGATAGATACTATCCGGTATCACCAGCTGTTCAGGAATTGATATATGCCGAAGTAGATAATATGTTGAAATTAGGT
>NW_025811784.1:0-1966 GCF_022045245.1 Lucilia cuprina
ATCTATCTATCTATCTATCTATCTATCTATCTATCTATCTATCTATCTATCTATCTATCTATCTATCTATCTATCTATCTATCTATCTATCTATCTATTTATCTATTCCTTTGAAATCGAAAGAGAATCATACATATTCTGACTTAGCATGTTTTCTTCCATTTTTCCGATAGCTTAGCTGCTTCTTAACTCCGCTAACATTCACATAATTCATATAAACAGTTTTGCATATGTATTGTAAAAAGTTCCTTATCCTGGCAACTCTAAGCTGTAGGTACTTCCTCCTTTGAACACACTTTAACATTTAGCTTTTCCCATTAAATACTCTTACAATAGGCTGCTAAGAGCACAAGCACCATAGAAAGAGATAAATGCCTTTAAGAGAGAAGTAATAATAATTTAAATTGTTGTCTAGTTACGCTCATAACAACACAAAAAGGGGGCCATATATTAATATGGGGAAATTACTAGTTTTTGTAGCCATAAGGATTACGTCAATCGGAAAAACTGTTCAGTCGCCGACGAACTATTAAAAGGAAATGTTGTGTGCTTAAATATAAAACTAGAAAAAACCTAATAATAAAAAATATTATAATTAAAAGAAAAAGTGTTTAAAATATTTAAATATATACTAGAAATTATAGTACATAGTCATATAAAAGCATAAGTGTAAAATAAGAAATTAAAAAAAAAATCAATAAAAATAATAAATAAAACAGAAAATAATGTTAAAAAACAAAAAAATTAAATATTTTATTTTTATTATTTTATTTTCTTATTTTTTGTGAAATTACAAAAAACTAACCTACATTTCCTACGCGGCAGCTCTATTTCTGTTTTTTTTCATGAAAGAAAAAAAACGAAAAAATCGTGCGCTCTCGTTACATTTTAAATTAAAAAAAGAATGTATAAAAATTAATAACAGCAAAATATTACAAAACAAGTAAGAAACAAAAGTGAGTTTAGTCTCTCTTTGCGTTATAAAAAAGGAGCAAAAACAACAACAAATAGTCATACATGCCTAAAGCTACCTTCCTCCTCATACACACCCATATGCACGCAATCTATAGGATTATTTTAAGAACAACAACGAAAAATAAAAATACAACAAAAAAATTAACAAGAAGAAATAACAACTAAAAAAAACCATAACATCAAGTACAACAAAACACGCAAACATACTAACACACTAACAGTTCTTAAAAAGAAGAAGAAATAGAAAAAACCAACAGCAACAACAATAAGAAATGTTGCATACCATTACACGAAACAGGATAAAAAGCCAGCAATAAAAACAAATATTCGCTCGCACTCGTTATGGTATTTATTATTCGTACTCTCACGCATACCTACATATGCTCGCTCATTCACTTTCTAGACGAAAGAGCAGTTTTGTTAAAAAGTGTTGCCAATTTTTAGGATAAAAGTTATAATAATTCGTTGGTAATAAAAAAGTTAAAAAATTTAAAAATAATAAAAATTAAATATATTTTCGGGTAGAAAATTGTGTTCTGTATCACAATTGTTATTCGCAATCACAAGAAATGTTTTCGAAATTATTTTAACTAAACTTGTATAAGAACCACTTCTAATACAACTCGGAACTAGTAAAGTCACCACTACTTTTGAAACCAAACTGGTGGGAAATGTTGTTATTCAGACAATATATGCTAACTTTATATCTAAAACTGAACAAAAACTGAACGAGGACTGAACTGGAACAGTACTAGTACTGAAATCGAACTTAACTAGAACTAAACTAAAACTAAAGCTGAAGTAGAAGTAAACTAGAACTGAAGTAGAACTGAACTAGAACTAAACTAGAACTAAAAATAAAGTGGTAGTGAACTAGAACAGTACTAGAACAGAACTAGAACAGAACTAGAACAGAACTAGAACAGAACTAGAACTGAACTAGAACTGAACTAGAACTGAACTAGAACTGAACTAGAACAGAACTAGAACA
>NW_025811785.1:0-1353 GCF_022045245.1 Lucilia cuprina
TTTTTTTTATTTCTTTAGTCCCAGAGAGAAGCATACTTCTAACGACTTTGATTATATGAGTTCTGGATATCACTTAGAACTTAGTTCTCTTACGATCTCTTACAAGACAGTTTTGTTATTGCAGAAGACAATAAAACCCATATAAATTCGAAAAAATTACTTCGAACTTATCATGTTTGAGATAAGTCTCAAGATTTAGTCCTAAGATAAGATTACTCTTTCTGTATATTTTCTCAATTAGTATATCATCGAATTTTTATCAATAGTGAGATAGAGAGAGAGAGGCAGGTCCAGAATATTTCTGTCGACTATTGCTCGGTGGTGTTTCCTTTTGTAAAATATATTCGTTGAAGTGTAAGCCTTTTCATCGTCAATTCCATGCGAGAAAATGCTAAAAATTAGAATCGATTCGACAAAATGACCACTAGTTGCGACTGAGAACACTTTTCGATGTTATCATATTCGAGGTGAGAGCATTGAGATATGCAAGACTGTCTACGAATCTTTATATCTCAAGATGTATTTAACCCAAAAAATTGCCTCTAATGAATATCTGGAGAGAGTTTTAATTGTATGAAGATCTCGAAATTTAGTCCTAAGAGCTTTCAATACTATTTCCCTTTGGAAAGTACAATCCGTTAATTTCATTCATCGGCAATGATGAATGACCTCTAGTTGCGACTAAGAACACTTTTCGTTTTTATCATATTCGAGGTGAGATCTCTGAGAGATGCAAGACTGTCTATGAAGATACTAATCTAGAAATTTATTTAATGGATATTTTTTGCAACAAAGGCGATTGCACAAATTTCAGCTACAACAACAATACAAAAGTTGGGCAATTAATCCAGAGAGAGATGAGAATTTTAAGTGTATGACTATGTCAAAGTCTCGAGATTTAGTCCTAAAATACGATCCTTTAATTTCATTCATAAAATTGATTCCACAAAATGATATACAGTTGCTACATTTAACACTTATCATGGTAGAGGTGAGAGCCTTAAGAGACTCTAAACTGTCTACGACATACTGATGTATCGACCAGAGTCTAAATCTTTAGCGTAGACTTAGATAGCGTTATCCTGTAGCACAGTGTTTGAAGCCTTTTGGAATCCATACTACAAAAATGGTAATGGTTGACGTCTTGAGATTCTGATCTGTGATCGTAGACTGAAATAGCGTTATCCTGGGGCACACTGTTTGAAGCCTTTTCTCCTTTTCGCATCCTCACGACAAAAATGATCTTGAGATTTATTTCTGGGATGTTTCTCCCAGCCTGATAAATAGTGCTGACCTTAGACAATCTGCTGAAAACCGAGGGCATCGGTCACATTCCAGAGGCCTTACCCGTTT
>NW_025811786.1:0-1957 GCF_022045245.1 Lucilia cuprina
AGAACAGAACTAGAACAGAACTAGAACAGAACTAGAACAGAACTAGAACAGAACTAAAACAGAACTAGAACTGAACTAGAACTGAACTAGAACAGAACTAGAACAGAAGTAGAACAGAACTAAAACAGAACTAGAACAGAAATAGAACAGAACTTGAATAGAACTAGAACAGAACTAGAACTGGAAAAAAATAGAAGAGAACTAAAAGAAAACTTGAACAGAATATTCCTTGTAAAGATTCTTCAGAATATTTAATTAGAATTTATTACCTTGATAACTAGACCTTCAAAGACAAATACAATTATAAAAAAGAGGACAAAGTTTTTCTGTACTGTTTCGTCTTAATTAAACTTTAACAGGTATTTCAAAGAACAATTTAAGTCAATAACTATTTTTTAAATCCAACAAATATTTGGCAAAAACTAATCAAGTAAAAGAAATTAGGTTTAAAAAGACAAAAAGAATTTGAAGAAAATAGCAAGAAACTATTTTCTTCAAAAACGAAAAATGTATATTGTGGCTGAGGATTTTAGCTTATAGCCATTAATATCCTTACCACATAAAGATGTAAGGAAAAACTTTAAACACAAAAGCTAAAATTTTATCATTAATCTTCAACTTATTTACAATAAACTTGAAAAGAAACCAACAAAATAAACTAAAAGCATTGAAATGCAAAGAAAACTGTGTATGTGTGTGTGTGTTTGAACACAGCAATAAGTTTATAACACGCCCTTCCTCTTTCCGTTTCCGTTGCAAAAGCAACAGTCGTTGCTATTTCTCACAACATTATTAACATTTAGCAGAAACTAATAATCTAGAGAAAGAATGTGAAAACATGCAAAAGGATTTAGACTGAATATAAATGACTAAATTTATTGCAGTCCTTTTCAGTTTAAAATGTACAAAAAAAAACTACAAACTTACAACATTCAACAGCATGCCAAACAGGACACACAATTTGATAACGGCCAAAGGATGTAGATTCTTCTTGTTATTGTTAACTGGCGGCATGTTGAACAATTTAAATTTCAAACACTCACTGATAATCGAAATGTACACAATTCCCGACAAATAAATATGCACTCAAAGTTAGTGGTAGTTTGATTTCTTAAGTTTTAAATTAGATTCTCAAAGAAAATCCTTGTTAAATCCTTTTTTAGTTTTCGTTTGCTTCGTTACACTGTGCCTTTAATGGAATCCAAATATTTATTTAAATTAATTTAAACACTGTTAATCCTTTTATTATTTCTTGTGTTTTATATATGTTTTTTACTTTAGCTTAACAAAAAGGAACTATGAATTTATTTTTTTTAATTTTATTTAAATAAAAACTGAAAACTTTTGTAATTTTTATTTATTTAAATATTTTTTCTTCTTTTTCTCTACTGCTGTCGGCAGCAAAGTCGTTATTGATACTAATCACTGTTAGCAGGATGTCAGGGCTTTTATACTCTTCACTCTCTTTATTGTTTTCATATTAAAAGACCATTTTTCTAACGATAACTTCCACAGGATATATAAGAGACATTCTGTGTGTTAAGTTACTCTCCAGAGAGCAAAAAAAAGCAAATTTTAATGAATTCTCTTGTTGCTCGTTTATATTTTGTTTTTCCTAATGAGCCTGAACTGTTGCTGGTTTATATTTTTTGGCTTTTCTTGCGTATTGTTAAATCGAATTAACCGACACCGCCTTCAGAAGACTATGACGTCATGAACGACATGGTTTAGAGACCGAAAATAAATGTGTAACGGATATCCTTTGTTGCATGAAATGCATAGAAACGCACAGTGGAGATTTAGTTCAGTTCTAGTTAAGTTCTAGTTCAGTTCTAGTTAAGTTCTAGTACAGTTCTGTTCTAATTCTGTTCTAGTTCTGTTCTAGTTCTGTTCTAGTTCTGTTCTAGTTCTGTTCTAGTTCTGTTCTAGTTCTGTTCTAGTTCTGTTCTAGTTCTGT
>NW_025811787.1:0-1708 GCF_022045245.1 Lucilia cuprina
GTTACAAAAGAAACTCTTTAATTAATTTACTTTTGTTATTTTGACAAACCACCACATGGCTATCCTGCCAATCTAAATCCAACCCACTTGATCCTGCCAATCAAAAACCAACCCACTTGATCCTGCAAATCTCGATCCTGCCCACTTAATGTTGACCATGCAATCTCGATCTTTAGATGGAAGAATATGTACCTTTGGGCATAACAGAAGACATTCCTAAATACGTCCCAGCCAGATTAGGACCTCAAAAACTAACTTTTGAGGAATACAGTAGAAGACAGGAAAGGTTAAAAGATGACAAATTGACAACAATACCAAAGATAGACACCAGAATAAAAAATGAGAGGTAGACGTCTGGTCTGAAAATGTCAGAGACGAGCAAAACCCAATTGCATGGGAAAAAGCTTAAGAAATTTGGACAGAGATAGATAAAATTAAGATAGAGATAAAAAATGGGAAGACCTCAAAGTAAAGAGGTAACAGTGGAAGAGAATATAATCAATAATAATAATCAATCAGAAAATAAAAAGGAGATTGATAAAAAATTCTTCTTAATAATAATTGCAATTATTATATTCATAGTATATAGAATAAATAAATATTTTAAAGATTATGTCAAGAAAAGGATGGCTACTGTTAATAATAACCCTGTTAATAGCAATGCTATAACAGATATATAAAAGATTATATATATATAAAAAATTTTTTGTAATAAAATAAATAGAAAATATATATGTAGTAGTATATAGTAATAAAAATATGATTTATGGAGGAATTTGTGAAAAAATTGAAAGATATTTGGGCAAATCTAAAGAAAAATCCCAATAGAAAATATACAAAAAAGACCATAAAGGAAAAATTAGATATTATAGAATATATTAAAGAAGGTTTTCAGACAGCATTAGAAATAGAAGGTGACACTGAGAATACAGTTGCACTGAAAATAGAAAATCAGAATAGAATTACAGACAAAACAATAATATCAGGACAAGTAGCAATAACAAGAGTTTTAGGTCAAATAATGACAGTAACACAAATATTAGGAAAAGCAATTTTAACAACAGAAATAACAGTAATACAACTAGGAATAATAATAATAATAACAGCACTAACAGAGACAGAAGATATATACGTGCAATAAACGACACGGGAAACATGGAAGGCTCGGAATACGAGAATATTCCGGAAAGCCAAAATTAAGGATTTTTAAATTAACTGAAAATAATACAAATTTCATTACTGTCACATACAAAAATAAAACATTAACATTTCTTGTCGACACAGGTGCCGACATATCACTATGCCGTATGAACAAATATTTCGAAAATGAAGAATATTATCCAGAAGAAAGATGTAAACTAACAGGTATCACAAATCAGGAAATAAATTCAATAGGAACTATTGACCTTAATCTAAATTTAACAAACATAGAATGTAAACATACATTTCAACTAGTAGACACAGATTTTTCAATTGAAACTGATGGTATTATTGGTCGAGACTTTTTAAAGAAATATTTTTGTAAAATTGATTATGAAACATTTACATTAACTTTATTTGTAAACAATACAACAATAATTTTGCCTATACAAACAAAAACATATAGTGAATTAACAACAACAATACCACCAAGAACAGAAATTATACAACCAGTAAAATTAAATATAAATGAGGATAGTGTCATATTTAATAATGAGTTAGAAGACGG
>NW_025811788.1:0-1039 GCF_022045245.1 Lucilia cuprina
CTATCTATCTATCTATCTATCTATCTATCTATCTATCTATCTATCTATCTATCTATCTATCTATCTATCTATCTATCTATCTATCTATCTATCTATCTATCTATTGTCCAATAAAGTGGGGCTTCGATAAAATTTCAAAAACAAGTTGATGTAGGTATATAAAATTCAAACTAATATGTCCACTGTCCTAGTTATCCTATTGTTAACATTCTCTATAACCAACAGTTTCTTTAATACATTACATATAACTGTTAACGAAAAAAGCTTTTCACACTGTATTCTATAACCTTATTATACCAGAAATCTGTTAAGTTAATGTAAACAAACATCTGATAAACACATGCGCTTTTGTAAATGTGAGTAAAAGAGATGTATACAAAATCTGAACAAACAAAACAATCAAAAATACGAGAATATACTAGAACGCAACAATATTTCTGTACACTAATGCGAGAAATGTTCCTTTCTTTTTGGGAGCTCGAAACAATCACCACAATAAATAAAAAAAAAAATTCAAACAAAGATAAACATTTGTATTCTTATTGGAACTGAAGAATAGAATGAAAAGAACAACATAATATTATTAAATAAATAAAATTGAATGATAAATGGGACGACAATATTAGCTAATAAGGGAAAAATACCAATTAGTAACAAATGTTTATGTAAATTATAGTAGAATAATAAATATGTTTGTTTGTAAGTGCTGAATATGATAACAAACAAAAAAATATACATTCTACTCCAATTAAGGCAATATGTTGTTGTTATTTTTTGCTTATATTTATATGTACATTAATCTTATCAATTCATACTTTTTTCAATTTACAGCTAACGACATGAAAACATACAAAATCATAGCTGAATAAAAATTTTAATCTGGTAAAGGGAATTTCAATTGTAGTTCCATTCTACTTCAGTTCTAGTTCCATTCTAGTTCAGTTCTAGTTCAGTTCTAATTCAGTTCTAGTTCAGTTCTAGTTCAGTTCTAGTTCAGTTCTAGTTCAGTTCTAGTTTAGTTCTAGTTCAGTTCTAGTTC
>NW_025811789.1:0-2559 GCF_022045245.1 Lucilia cuprina
CTATCTATCTATCTATCTATCTATCTATCTATCTATCTATCTATCTATCTATCTATCTATCTATCTATCTATCTATCTATCTATCAGTCTCTCCATCTATCTATAGAATACAATGTGAAAATTTTCCCATTTTTCAACATTTTCTAATTTCGCTACAAAAAAAGAGATTATTTTTCATTCTAATCCATGGATTTGGTAATGTTTTACTTTAGTTGTAATTTAATTCAACCCAATTTGATAACTTTACCACAAAATTAATGGAAAATGATTATAGCACTGTCATTATTAGTTCATTATTCTGTAATTAATAAAATAAATTATTCAAAAACCGGTCAGGAGGTTGTCGTTAAGCTAACGTAAATGGCAAGAAATTAAAAAAAAAACTCAGCGCCGACACTACTAACACATGTCATTAACTGCTCCCGTAGGCTGTTGTTGGGTAATTAAATCCATTCAAATTTATCTTGTTAATAACATATACAGTTTTGAATTTAAGAACTCTACATTATATAGACATTAAATACTTACATATGAATGTAGTATGTGCGCCATCATTAGCCATTTTAAAACCTGCTATTAAACTGAAAATACAAATCTGGTGAAATTATTCTCTTTCAAAACAACAAGACATTTAATCATTTTGAATTATTTTGTAGTTTGTACTTAATAGCAGTCAAGTTGTTTTTTACTCTAAACACCAAAACTATTCATACAAATAACTTTTCATTCCGGATTTCCATGTTGTAACTGACAGACAAAGAAGAAGAACTTGATGTCAAAATTTCAAATTTGTTAACCCGTAATGTCGTCTGTGTGTGTGTGTGATTGTCTGGGCTGTTAGACAGGTTCGTTTATTTGAATGTTGCAAGTTAATCCTAATACGATGTTGCACGTAAAAAAATTTTTGTTATGTCATGTTTATATCAAGAATTTTTAAAAATATTTTTTTACACTGTCATAATCATATCTATGATTACAGCACATAAATATATGATTGCTGCAATCATTTTTGAGAGACAACTTATCATAAAAGCATTTACCATTACTTAAACATGATTGTGATAAACATGTATCTGTTTGCTGTAATTATTTCATAAATGAATTTAACATAATATGGTTATACTGATTATAATATAATAGAAATATAGAAATATAATTTGCAAACATATATTTCGCTCTCTGTTCCAATTTTACAGTTATATTGTTAGTATGCTGTTAGATTTTTGACATACATATACAATAATACTCCTGCACATACACAGCCACGCACACACATGGACAATTTGAATATTTGAATATAGAGACATTGGAATAAAACTGTATTTATTGTTGTCTGTCTGACATTTTGCAAAATAAACTAAAAATAAAATTTACTTGTCAAAAGAAAAGAAAAACAAATTCAAAAACTTTTACAATTTAAATTGCAAGCATTAACTAGTTTAGCCCATGTGTATGAATAGAACCTCTTGTGGGGAGTATGTTTGGATATTTGTTTGTTTGTTTCTTTGGCCTCCTCATTCCTCATCATTGGGTTTTAGCACTGACGTTTTGTCTTTATTAATCCCATGTTAGCAAGCACGGCATACTCTGCAACATTGCTCACCACACTTAAACAAGTCCATAGTCATCATTTTTAAACAAATATCCAACCAAAATAAAAAGAAAACTCCAATTGAAATTTCAATCCAGTCATACACAAATACACAAACAAACACACGCATTTACTCTCGCAATCCCAACCATTCCATAGCATTTGTATGGACCGTGTTGTAGTCGTTTTGAATCCGTAGTTGACTGTTTGTTTGTTGTTAATGATGACATGACTTTTGCTAAAAACCAAAAAATAAAAGAAAAAAAATAAAAATGTTATCATTGCTTGATTGCATCCATATCTAGCAATATGTAAGTAGTGCCATCCATATATGTAAGTTTCTATGTCTTTTACTATGGATATCGGTTTGTCTTTGTTCGTATGAGTATGAATCTCTGCCATTAAACCAATATAGTACACAATCACACAGTTCCATTCAATAATAACTAACTACACCAACATTCTGTAAGTTTTTCTCTAACATAAACTTAAACCTTGATATGAGGTAGTAGGAAGAAATATTTAAATATCTAAATATTAGGGGGCTTTAAGTTTACATAATGAAAATGGTAGTAAAAGGTAATCATTTGTTTTGCTATCGAAAGTCGTTATGATACAGTATGTGCAATGTAAAATTAATTTCTAGTAAATAGTTTAGTCTATAGAATAGTATATAGTCTAGTCTATAGTCTAGTCTATAGTGTAGTCTATAGTCTAGTCTATAGTGTAGTCTATAGTGTAGTCTATAGTCTAGTCTATAGCCTAGTCTATAGTCTAGTCTATAGTCTAGTCTATAGTCTAGTCTAAAGTAGTCTATAGTCTAGTCTAAAGTCTAGTCTATAGTCTAGTCTATAGTCTAATCTATAGTCTAGTCTATAGTCTAGTCTATAGTCTAGTCTATAGTCTAGTCTAGTCTGTAGTCTAGTCTATAGTCTAGTCTATAGTCTAGTCTATAGTCTAGTCTATAG
>NW_025811790.1:0-2988 GCF_022045245.1 Lucilia cuprina
CTATAGTCTAGTCTATAGTCTAGTCTATAGTCTAGTCTATAGTCTAGTCTATAGTCTAGTCTATAGTCCAGTCTATAGTCTAGTCTAGTCTATAGTCTAGTCTATAGTGTAGTCTACAGTCTAATCTACAGTCTAGTCTATACTCTAACCTATATTCTATAGTCTAGTATATAGTCTAGTCTATAGTCTAGTCTAAAATCTATAGTCTATAGTCTAGTATATAGTCTAGTCTACAGCTTAGTCTATAGTCTAGTCTACAGTCTAGACTATAGTCTAGTCTTTTTCGTCTATAGTCTATTCTATAGTCTTGTCTATAAACAAGTCTATAGTCTAGTCTATAGTCTAGTTTACATTGTAGTCTATAGTTTAGTCTAAAATCTAGTCGAAAGTCTGGCCTAAAGTCTAGTCAGAAGTCCAGTCTATAGTCTAGTCAATATTCTAGTTTATAGTCTATTCTATAGTCTAGTCTAAAGTTTAGTCTGTAGTCTATTCTATAGTCCAGTCTAGTCTATAGTCCAGTCTATAGTCCAGTCATAGTCTAGGCTATAGCCAAGTTTGTACTCAAAAATATTGTCTAGTCTATAGTCTGGTCTATAGTCTAGTCTATAGTCTGGTCTATAGTCTGGTCTATAGTCAAGTCAACAGTCTAGTCTATATTCTAGTCAATAGTCAATTCTATAGTCTAGTATATATTCTAGTCTATAGTCTATTCTTTACTCAAATCTGCAGTCAAGTCTATGTTCTAGTCAATATTCTAGTGTATAGTCAAGTATGTATTCAAGTTTATTGTCTAATCTGTAGTCAAGTTTATAGTCTAGTCTACAGTCCAGTCTTTAGTATTGTCTATAGCCTAGTCTATAGTGTAGCTTCTAGTCTATAGTCTATAAGCTAGTCTATTCTATAGAGCAGCCTACAGTCTACGAGTGTCTGGTTACTCTAGCCTAATCCCGGCTTGTCTTGTCTGTAGTCTAGTATATAGTCTTTTCTATAGTCTAGTCTATTGTCTTATCTATTTTGGAACAGCCTAGTCTAAAGTCTAATCTGTAGTCTTGTCTACAGTCTTGTCTAAAGTATAGTCTAAAATCTAGTCGAAAGTCTGGTCTTAAGTCTAGTCAGAAGTCCAGTCTACAGTCTAGTCAAGATTCTGGTATATAGTCTATTCTATAGTCTAGACTATAGTCTAGTCTAAAGTTTATTCTATAGTCTAGTCTATAGTCTAGTTATAGTTAAGTCTATAGCCAAGTTTGTACTCAAAAATATATAGTCTATTGTCTAATCTATTTGGAACTTTTTTCAACTTTATTATTAGAATAATAGAATTTTTCATTATGTGTGGCCTGACGCCCTCATTGCAATCATATATATTGAATTGTTTTAATTTTTGGGAGAAAAATGCCCATAATATGAGCAATGATGCTGCATGCAGAGATGCGTGTTAAATTTATACATTTTGTACAATAAACAAGTTTCACAAAAACAAATACATGTGAATACAATTTATTTTTGAAAATCGTATCAACAATAACCGAACACTAATTAAGCTCAATGACTTGCTAGGCCTGAGCAATGATGTCTGTATAAAATATTGAAACAGAAAAATGTCAGAGAAAACGCTAAAATGAAATGGAAAGTTGGATAAATAAAATTTTTAACAAAATTAAAAACAAATTTAAGTTAAAAAATTTTAAGATTTTTTTATTTTAAACAACAGCAATATTAATAAAATCAGCTGATACAAATTTTCATAATACTTAAAAACATTTATGAAAATCCTCTAAATTAGCCTCACTTTTTTTCAGCCATACAACATTATAATCACCATCATCCTCAACATTGCCATCACAATGTTCAGTAAACCGCAATGTGCAATTGCAGTTTTGAATTAAAACAAGAAATGAAATGTACTCAACACTTGCATTCAAACATCTATAATAAATTACAACTGCCTGCCATGTTTAGCTTTTGTTGTTATTTCTAAAATACATCTTTCTATCTTGGTTTTATACTACTATTTGTTTTCATTACTTTTCACTTTCAAAAAAAAAAAACAATCCAAAAACAAACTAATACTATACAAATAATAATCTCTAAATTGCAAAACATGAAATTGTTACAGTTTTCGTTATTTATACACTCACTACTACTGCTGTTGCTGCTGCTGTGTTGCGAATGAAAAGGGGAAAAAACTTGTTGGCGGCTTAGTTTGAATTCGTTTTTATTGCTAAATAATGTTGATGCTGTCGCTGTTAGTTAGTACATATATTATTTGCTGTTGATGGTGCATTGTTGATATTGCAGTTAAAATATGAATTTAGAATTTAAGATAAACAAAATCGAAATAGGAATTACCCTACCCAACATCTTCTAAGTCAAAGTCGAAATTTTTAAATGTTTCTATAGGAAATTTTAATCCTTTACTTTTCCTAATTAATAATCAAGATTAGACTGTAGACTATCAAGTGATAATCGAATTCGTTTTCCATCAAATTCATACTAGACTTTCAACTAGTTTATATACCTGACCATTGAAAAATCTATAGACTGGACTATAGACAAGACTTTAAATTAAACTATAGACTAGACAACTGAACAGACTATAGGCGAGACTAATGACTCGACTTCAGGCTAGTCGATAAACTGGATTATAGAATATACTATAAACTAGACTATTGAGTACAACATAGACTAGTCTATAGACTGACTATAGAAAAGGATATATACTAGACTATAAACTACACTATAGACTGGACTGTAGAATAGACCATAGACTAGACTATAGACTAGACTATAGACTAGACCATAGACTAGACTATAGACTAGACTATAGACTAGACCAATACACTAGACTATAGACTAGACTAGACTATATACTGTAGACTATAGACTTTAGACTAGACTAGACTATAGACTAGACTATAGACTAGACTATAGACTAGACTATAGACTAGACTATAGACTAGACTATAGACTAGACTATAGACTAGACTA
>NW_025811791.1:0-1037 GCF_022045245.1 Lucilia cuprina
TCTATCTATCTATCTATCTATCTATCTATCTATCTATCTATCTATCTATCTATCTATCTATCTATCTATCTATCTATCTATCTATCTATCTATCTATCTTCTTTCTATACCTCGAATATTTCATTCATACTTCAAAATTTTATAATACCAGATGTTTTCAAAAAAAATTGCATTTCTTAAAGTTGAATTAAAATTTAAATAAAATACTTTTTTATACTGAAATGTTACAACGATATTGTGCTTTATAGATTTAGATGATTAGAAACTTAGTAAACATAATTAGCTGTAACGCGTTAGACCTGCTAAAAAACAATTCCAAGTTTTAAAATAGGAAAGTGTTATTATTAATTTTCAATAACATATATATAAAGATTTTAAAGATTTTGCCCAGCTGAATATATCACATTAACTTGTCTAAGTTAATTTAGTAAAGCGTTTTAAATATTTCTACTCTTTTATTTTATTGCTGAAAATATTTATGCATTATTAATTCATGTACATACATTATTAAATATTTTGTTTGTTTGTTGTTATTTTTGGTTATTTTTTGCTCTTTTGCGAATTTAAGTAAAATTACTTGAACTTTAACACGTTCTTAAAGTTGTTGAAGCAAATATTGAGCAATGTGGTTAAAAACTGAAAAAAAACTCAATTTTATTTAATCAGCATGTGGGCAATAATAGAAACCATACAAAATTAGAAAAAACGATTTATATAGCACAAGTTCAAATACATGCTGAAGGATTTTTAATTTTCTATATAAACATATTCAAAAAAGTAGAGTTATCGACTGACTAATTCAACATTGCACAGCGCAAAAGGTTTAATGCAGAATAGTGCAACTTTAATAGTATATGTCTTCTAGAGTATATAGATTCACTAAGAAGGAGTTAAGTCTATAGTCGAGTCTATAGTCTAGTCCATAATCTAGTCTATAGTCTAGTCTATAGTCTAGTATATAGTCTAGTCTATAGTCTAGTCTATAGTCTAGTCTATAGTCTAGTCTATAGTCTAGTCTATAGTCTAGTCTCTAGTCT
>NW_025811792.1:0-1200 GCF_022045245.1 Lucilia cuprina
CTAGTTCTGTTCTAGTTCTGTTCTAGTTCTGTTCTAGTTCTGTTCTAGTTCTATTCTAGTTCTGTTCTAGTTCTGTTCTAGTTCTGTTCTAGTTCTGTTCTAGTTCTCCGTGATCCTTTTTGCTGGTCCTCCTTTTCCCTCCGCCTGCATTGTATTTCTTGTAAAATGTATGCATATTCAGCCGCAAAAAAACCTTAAATCTTAGCGATATTTTTGTTGGTTATGTTGTTGCTAGCTGGTTGGTGGTGGTCGTTGATGATTATGGTGGTTGTTGGTGGTGAATATATGTTTGCGCATTGCCACCCTTTTATGTGTGCTTTTGTCATGCACACGAATGAATGTGCAGCTTTTAAAAATTTGCCCAAAAATGAAGAACAAAACTTTAACTTTTTTGTGTGTCAAAAAAGTAGATTCTGAATAAAGACAGAAAAAAGAGAAACACACACAGAATTCTAGAATCTACATAGCCGTGGCGCTTAGCAACATAAAAATTTCATGTTACTCTATTCGCGTGTTTAAATCATATATTTTGCTGTGATTTTTTTTTTTTAATATTTTTGTCTACTGGTGAATTTTTCATATTGTTGTCAAGCATTTTTCTTTGTATAACATGGTTTCTTTTTTTCTGAATTTCACTCATTTAGCAATTTTTTTCGGAAGAAATTTTTGTAAAAGGTTTTAATTTGTTAGGTTCTGTATGTGTGTGTTCTATAAAAATTGTAAAAACAGTGAATTGTGTTTAAACAACAATCATGTGTTGTTTAAGTTATTTTTTGTTGTATTTTATCAGCTTTTATAAATAAGGGTTTATACGAATTAAAGATCCTTAATGAAAACAACTAAATGTCCACCAGTATAAACCGAAAAAAAATATATAAAAAAAACATGTAAAAAATGAAACTGTTTTCCAAAAAATAGTATGTATATATTAATAAATACGTGTCGCATATTGTTTGTTTTAATATACAATAATGCCTTAGAGATTATATTCTTTATACCCTACAGAACAATATTGCAAAATATATTACGCGATTATTTTAAAAATATGAATCGAAATAAAGTACATTTATAGTGCAGATCTAATTCAGTGCTAGTTCTAGTTCAGTTCTAGTACAGTTCTAGTTCAGTTCTAGTTCAGTTCTAGTTCAGTTTTAGTTCAGTTCTAGTTCAGTTCTAGTTCAGTTCTAGTTCAGTTCTAGT
>NW_025811793.1:0-1329 GCF_022045245.1 Lucilia cuprina
ACTGAACTAGAACTGAACTAGAACTGAACTAGAACTGAACTAGAACTGAACTAGAATTGAACTAGAACTGAACTAGAACTGTACTAGAACTGAACAAGAACTGAACTAAAACAGAACAAGAACTGAGCTGTTTTTGGAAAAATGTACATATTATTCATATTAAGAAACCCAAGAATCCCATAAATTCACAAAGAAATGATTTATTACCCAAGCTAATAGTTTATGATTTTTTTATCATTTTATAGTTTTGCTGTGTTGTTGTTGATGATTTAACGTGGAATATGCTTAAAGGTGTTTTCAGATTACAAACATAAAAAAATTGTGGCACAAGTTAGTTTATAATACCAGAACCTGCCTCAATTTGTTTTTTGGACAGAAAAATAAATAAAATAAAAAACAAACTAGACAAGGTAATAAATATAAAATAAAATTTTATTTTTTATGTAAAATGCATCGTAGGTTACTAAATTGAGTGGATATTGAATTTAAATAACTTCCTTAACAAAAAAATATCAATAAAAACCACAAGCGGGAAACTA
The DNA here is from genome assembly GCF_022045245.1 of Lucilia cuprina. NCBI lineage: Eukaryota > Metazoa > Arthropoda > Insecta > Diptera > Calliphoridae > Lucilia > Lucilia cuprina. Next base: position 540 of record NW_025811793.1, read on the forward strand.
TTGATTAATTACAACATTTTATAGACAAGTCTTACATACAATGAACAAAAAAAATACAAATTACATAACAATTCTATGATTTAAAAAATGGAAAAACTTGGGTTTGGTTAGTTTTATGCTGATTAAACCCCACAAACACCCCAAACAGACAGACATCAACACTTGCCACATATGTATATTGGTTAAGTGAATGTAATGTGGTAGTAGCTATCTGTCCATTAATCTGTTTTTATAAAATTTTCACGATGATGTCATTTTACTCACTATTTATTTTTGTAATTGTTGTTGTAGTTATTTTCATTTTATTAAATGGCAGAAATATTTTCACAGTTTTGTAATTTTATATTTTTTCACTATTGAGAAAGAGTGCGAGAACACAAATAAAAAAATGAAAACTGGAAAATATTCTATGCACGTAGGGAAGTCGTATTTTTATTATTATTATTTTTTGTATTGTTTAAGTTTAATTTAAAACTTATTTTTTTATTATTATAAATTCTATTATTAGATTTGATTTAAGGCATAAAAATAATTAATTTTGTAAAAATAGTTAAATTATTCTATAGACTCAGAGGTTTATGTAACCTGCAACATAGAAATATGTTTCATGTTGCATAATCCATTGTTTAAACACGAAGTTATGAAAAGAAATTAAAGAAAATTTTCTCTCTTTTTAGAAACTGAACTGAACTAGAACTGAACTAGAACTGAACTAGAACTGAACTAGAACTGAACTAGAACTTAACTAGAACTGAACAAGAACTGAACTAGAACTGAACTAGAACTGAAC
>NW_025811794.1:0-2102 GCF_022045245.1 Lucilia cuprina
TCTATTTATCTAGGTTATATAAGATATACTTTGTTTTTCAAAAAAAACACCAACATTAATGTTTCCTTTTTTATTTCTTTACAAAAAAAAAAAAAGAAAACGAAATCCTTGTCAAGAACACTGTTGGTAATTAACTTGTGATGATTATGTCATTAAGCATAATGGTAATGTCTTACTCATATTGCGTCTTATTTTAATTTAAACAATTTAATTATTTAAATTAAGTTTGATTACACATATTTAAGGTTGGTGAAAGGATAGTTTAAAATTACAACTGAGTTTCGGACTTAAAAAAGCTCTTATATTTTTGGTAACTTTTTAAACAGTTTTGACGCAGAAAATTTATACAAAAAACAGTTTTTTTAACAAAAGCACAAAAGAATAAAACAGAAAGCTTTTTTCGGTAATTGTATTTGGTATTTTTTTTTAAATTTTTTAGTCAAAAAAAAGCTTTTTTAAAATTATTAAAGAATTTTTCCGACATTTTTTAGTGAAAATCACTTTAAAGCTTTCTTTTACTAAAAAAGGCCTTGTTTTATAAAAAAAGCTTTTTTTGAAAAAAAAACTTGTTCTTATCCTTTTTGTTATACAAGTGATTATCTAATGATTTTTTACATCTTTTTAACTAAAATTATTTTCATTTTAAATGTAATTTTATAAAAGCTTTTTAAGCAAATAAAACATTCTTAACAAAACGTTGATCTAATTTATTTAAAAAATTTAAAATCTTTTTCTTTTCTTTGGAAAAAAAATAAAGAGTGAACATAACTTTAAAACATTAATTGGTTATAAAATGAGCTCTTTGATTATATGAAAATCATTTTTAAAAAGCTTTTGCTCAAAAGTTTCTCTAAACAAAAAATAAAACAAACTTTTTCAAGAAAACCTCTTTGTTTGAATAGGATTATTATTTTATAATTGAAAAAGCCTAATTATAAAGCTTTCATGAATCCAAAAGCTTTTAAGATAATATTTTATTAAAAAAGCTTTTTTTAGGAAAAAATGAAATATTTTTCTGTCAAATCGTTGCTTATTGCAACAAAAAGCTTTCTAACCATAAAAGCTTTTTTGTGAAACAATTTAGAAATATTAGATTTTATGATAATTCTTTTCTACTAACTGAGATTTTAGTGTAAAATAGATTTATTTTGTAAACAAATAACTTTCTGCTTATAAAACCTGAGTATGAAAAAGCTTTTCGAAATAAAATAGCTTTTTGTGAAAAAAAAAACTTTTTAACTAGTTAAAAGACATTGTTTTAACAAAAGTTTTAGAAGTAAAAAACTATTAGCTTTTGAGTTAATTTTCAGAACTTTTTAAGTAACACAGTTTTATTTTGTTAGTTTTTGCTAACAAAAAAACTATTTGAAAAAGTTTTTCTAAAAAAGTAGCTTTTTGGTGAAAAGTTTTATTTTGTAATTATAAAGCTTTCATAAATCCTAAGCTTTTTAGATAATTTTTTAATAAACTATTTTTTTAGGAAAAAATAATTTTTTTCTGCCAACATGTTACTCATTGCAACCAAAAGCTTTCTAACCATAAAAGCTTTTTTTGTGAAATAATTTAGAAATATTAGATTTTACTATATTTTAAAATTACATAATTTTTTCTAGTAACAGAGCTTTTTAAGTAAAATAGATTTATTTTGTAAACAAATAACTTTTTGCTAAATAAACCTAAATAAAATAGCATTTTTGTGGAAAAAGCTCTTTACCTAGTTAAAAAATATTGTTTTTAGAAAAGATTTTTTGGTAAAAAGCTATTAGCTTTTGAGTAAATGTTCAAAGCTTTTTAAGTAAAAAAGTTTTTTTTTAGTCTTGCTAAAAAAAACTATTTGAAAAAGATTTTCTAAAAAAATAGCTTTTCAAAGAAAAGTTTTATTTTGTAATTAAAAATTTTAATTATAAAGCTTTTTAGATAATTTTTAATAAACATGTTTTTTTAAGAAAAAAGAAAATTTTTTGTGCCAGCATGTTGCTCTTTGCAACAAAAAGCTCTGTAACGATTTCGCTCTAACTATAGAATACACAACAACTTAAAGGAATTACAAAATAATATAATTCTATTATTTAAGTATTACTGTATTTTTATATTGACAATAG
>NW_025811795.1:0-2230 GCF_022045245.1 Lucilia cuprina
CCCAAAATAGTAGTGTAGGGTATTAACAGCATAGCATTCAAGTGAATACAATAACAAATGTTTAAAGAGATTTAAAAAAATCATCTAATTTTATATAAAATTTAAGGTGGATAAACTCTCAATACATGTGAATCCAACAGATTCGGTTAAAAGAATTCGAAAGTGATAAAGAGTGTTTAAACTTAGTTTTTCTTACTAAAGTTTAGAAGTGCTGGAGAAAGGGAGCCAGTACATTTTTAAACATTACGGGTATCAAAACAAAATGACATGTTATTTTATTACTCTTTAAAGCAGCTATCGGTAAAAGCTTTTTCTTTCTACCTGTGAAGCTAACGTATTGTTTAGATTGTTATGCATTTAGCTAAGCAAGTTTAGCAACTCTTTGGAATGCTTTAAATATATTTAAGTATGAGAGATTATTGTTTACTCTTTTAAAGCATTAATTGACCAAAAGCTCTCTTATAAGCCTTTCTACTGTTTAGTTTTTACATAAACATACAAAAGAGTCAATTGTTGTTCTCTGTTAATGTTTGGTTTAGAAGAAGTTTTAAACTTTTATAAATTAAATGTTCTTGACTTAACCGATATTTAAACTTTATCTGTAGCTTAAGAATCTAGCAAGTTTTAGTTATCCCTAAGTAAGAGAGAATACTGTTTACTCGTTTTAAAGCAGACATCAGTAAAAGAACTCTCTTAATATCTTTTCTACTTTCTCGTTTTCATAAGTAAGAACTCAGAGACTTTATTTATCTCTCTTGGTTTAAAGAACGCTTAAAAGTATTGCGTTACAAAATTAACGTTTAAACTGCGTTTAAATGGCGGGAGTTAAAGAATGTATCTTAAGAAGAAAAGCTACTTTCAGCTTTTTAGAAAGCTTTAGGCATTTAAGACAGTTTAAAAGTTTATTGAAATTCTTTAAAAAAAGAAAGCTTTCGTTTTAAGTCTTAACCAAGTTAAAACTTCAGTTTTCACAATATAATTTATTGCAAAAAAAAACGTGTCCCATTTAATTCAATAATAATGTATTTAAATGTTTATGCCAAAAGCAACTATAAAAGAAAATCGTTTATATAATTGCATAAAAAAATCATTGGTAATTCTGCAGGACATTTTTGCCGAACACGTGTTCAAGATTACTGTTATATACATGTTTGTGTGTGCGTGTGTAAAATTTGTTTATCATTGCCTGCCAGTCCGTCTGACCATCCAACTGTTCGGTTAAATGTTTTGTTAACATACAATTTTAATAGTCTCCTTAATATGTTTACTTTTTATTTACATTTTATTAAATTTTTATTTTTGCATCTCGTCATAAAAGAACAAGTAATCAATTGGGCATGTAAATGTAAATATATAAAATATTTTATTTATAGAAAAGTAACAGCAAGGACCTTATTTTCCAAGGCAAATAAAAAAAGGGTGTTATTTGGAAAACTTGTTATTATATAAAGTTGAAGAGAATAAACAGAAATACAAGAATGACTTTAATAAACCATGTTGGGTATAAGTTAAAAGATTTCTTCAGAAATAGTAACATACATACATTCTGATATTTAAAGATATTTTTAGCTATAAGAAAGACTCCGAAATTTAAGCATTTAAATTCTTTAGAATTCAAAAATACATACACTCTGATTTTTTTCCCTTTCAAATTTTAAACATATGAAAGCCAAAATTTTATTACTTTTGGTTAATTCTATATATTATTTTTGGCTCCTATACATATATAAAATCAAGTAATGATTTAAACCCCAAAAAACAAATATAAATAAACTAAACTAAAACGTGCAAAAAAGCTACTCGTGTTGAGCCAAATAATCAGTCATACGTAAATAGAAATTGAAAATTCTGGTTAAAATTCGAAAGTAAGGTAGTGGAAAAACCCTTAAAAATTGATATATGAGTTTTTGAATTTTTTTATTCACTACACAAATGCAACAGTAACTGCAACATGTAGTCGATATCAGAAAAGCAAAAGTTACAAAAGGTTGGTAACTAAAAAATAAATATAGAAAAAATAAGTATTACACGTATTTTATAAGCACAACATTTTATTTATGTACATGTACAACGTGGCGGCAGTAACTAACGAAAAAACCAAAAAAGGGATATTTGGAGAGACTAGCACCGCACTAGAACTGAACTAGAACTGAACTAGAACTGAACTAGAACTGAACTAGAACTGAACTAGAACTAGAACTGAACTAGAACTGAACTAGAACTGAACTAG
>NW_025811796.1:0-1809 GCF_022045245.1 Lucilia cuprina
TCATACTAACATCAGACTTGCTCATTTTGAGGAGATTTCTCTTAAAGGTAGTAAACACCCTTATAGTTTACTTAAGTTCAAGAAAGCACAGTTTGAAATACTCCACCAAAGCAAAATCCAAAGATAAATAAATGCAAAAAAAAACGGAAAAGCTAGAAAAAATCGATCTCTTTTTGTTAATATTTTTTGAGAATGAACTTTAAAAATGTTTGTTATAAAAATGTTTTTAAAATGAAATGTGTTTCATTTTATTCTTTTTAATAAAAACCATATACATACATTACATAAATGCATTATAAATATTGAATTCCTTGTTAATATATAAATGATACTCTAATTCAATAGTCTAGTCTAAATTTAATTATATTTTTCGAATAAAATAACGGTAGCGATGTTTTAGCGTTATCGGTATTTTAACTTATTTCGATATCGGTATTTGAGCGTTAATGGTAGTATTGCTAAAATGGTATTTTAGCAGTAACGATAGCTAAGCGATAACGGCTGCCAACCTGGGTTGTTATTGGCTAGAAACATGAGCCTGGCTTAAGTTAGACCCCATAAAAGGGTCATTTTGGTACTTTTTCGTTTTACAAAAGGTACATTTTGAATTGTCTATAATATTGAACTGAGAAACATGAATCAATTAAATATTGAACCTAGAAGCATGAAATCAAGTTTATAGCGTTCGGATTAGGTAAGAACCCATAAAAGAGGATTTTTTTATTTTTTCGTTTTTAAAAATTTACTTTTTGAATAATAAAAAATAATAATGAACCTATAATTTTTTAATTTTCTGTAATAATGAACATTCGTTTTAAAAATATAATAATAAAAATATAATATATATATTATAAATTTCTTATTTCTTTCGAAGCCTATTAGAAATAGTGGGTCCATTATTTTACCTAGGCCCCATACAACTGAACCCGCCAAATAGGGCTTTAAAATTCATAATTACGTTTAATATTCTCGTATCTCGACAAAAACCTGAAGACCCTAGTGGACTTTATAATTATGGGGCTTCATTTGACCATAGCACCTATAAAAAGCCCCCATCAAAATTTTACATAAATATCCACAGATTTATTAAACAGTAAATGGCTTATGTATACCTAAGGCAAGGTGCAATTCAACTTAAATGCTTTAATATGAAAACTAAATAACATTTTATGAAATATATTGTCATCAAGAGAAATTAGTAACAGAATAAATACTTTTTTTGATTATTATGTATTTAATTTCGATTGGGGTAGCGAAGCACACCGGGTTTTAGCTAGTACTTGATAAAATTATATACTTTTAGTCTTAAAAAATAATTCATATTATTATGCCTTGTGATATACAATATTTTTTGTTTTACCCTCTAGTATAAATAACAAACCCACTTAAAAATTTTGAAAATTCTAACGACAATAGTTTTTCAGATTAACAATATGCACAGTGGGGCAGAATGGAAATTTTTTGGAAATAAATCTGGCATTTCTAAACGGCTGATCCGATCGGGACAAAATTTGGCGTGAGCGTAGGAGTATTCGAGTTTAAGTTTTGAAGATGAACCCCGCAGATGTCCCACGGACGGAGCTGTGGCGGCTCAAAGTACCTACGACATGTCAAATTTTTAAACTCGTGCCATTTTTTTGTTTTTCACCCAAATACAAAGATTTTTATATTTTCTGAAATTGCTCGACGAGATCTTGAAAAATGCTTGAACATATAACTTATCTCTTATAATATCCGAGTTATAGGCATTTAAAAATTTAGTGATACAAAATTTACCATACCTTGGTCCGCCTTTTTTTGAATACCGGG
>NW_025811797.1:0-1039 GCF_022045245.1 Lucilia cuprina
GTTCTAGTTCAGTTCTAGTTCAGTTCTAGTTCAGTTCTAGTTCAGTTCTAGTTCAGTTCTAGTTCAGTTCTAGTTCAGTTCTAGTTCAGTTCTAGTTCTGTTGTAGTTTTGTTTTAATTCAGTTTAAGTTGTATGCTGTTTTCAAACCTTCAATAAGAATCATGAATTCATGACAATCATTGACTTTATATTCGAAGCCACTGTTCATACACCAACAAGCGTTAAGCAAACAAATGACATAAATCACCAACCGTCTCATTAACAACTCAATATATGAATGTGAGGTCTGTAATTTGCAAGGTGTTGCCCTCCTTTACACAAATAAACCAAAAAATACAATAAATTCCGAACAAAAAAAAATGTTGTCTCAATTTGGTGACAATTTTACTATTAACTAATAAATCCACTAAAATATTTTAAAAAAGTTTCTTCAAGAGCAGACTACTCATACGATATAATTCATCTATAGTTTATATTTGTTAATATTTTCATAGATGTCAAATAAAAAAACTTACAAAAAACATACATACAGATTTATGTATAGAAATTGATTAATTGTTATTATGATAAATATGCTTTAAGTTGGTTGAACAGAACAAAAAAAAAATAAAATAAAATAAACTCAACTACAACACACATGTTACAATTGTGTAGACACTTATGCAAAAATCGCTTGGTTTGTTGTACTTCATGAAGTTAGAAAAAAAATCTACTACTTCTTAACACTTTACATATTTGTAGACCTGGTAGACAAACAAACAAAAAAACTCGTAGTTAATTAAGATGCGTAGGTTGTATACAAGTGTCATACGGTGAACATAATGGAGTGGTAGCAGAGTGGTAACAATGAAGAAAATACATGCAAGAACACATTATAACCAAATTAAAGTGCTGGTCGGTTTTTCATTATGAATTTTTTAATAAAATCGTCGAATCTAGAACTGAACTAGAACTGAACTAGAACTGAACTAGAACTGAACTAGAACTGAACTAGAACTGAACTAGAACTGAACTAGAACTGAACTAGAACTGAACTAGA
>NW_025811798.1:0-1539 GCF_022045245.1 Lucilia cuprina
AGAACAGAACTAGAACAGAACTAGAACAGAACTAGAACAGAACTAGAACAGAATTAGAACAGAACTAGAACAGAACAAGAACAGAACTAGAACAGAACTAGAACAGAATTAGAACTGAACTAGAACTCAACTAGAACTGAACTAGAACTGAACTAGAACATTGTTTCTTTCTTGTGAGCATCATTAGAAAACAACTTCCGCCTGAAAAAATTAATCAAACAAAAAAATCCTAATTTTTGGATTTCAAAAATGACCGTTAGTTTATATCAGGCTTGAATGATTTAACATTTTATATTTAAAAACGACCATCATCTTCTATTCAAACTCACATAGCTCAGCTAAAGCGTTTAGTAATCAAAAATGTAAATGAATCTCTTACAACTTTCGATTATGCTTTTCATGTTTTCCCTGCCCTCCATTTTCTATTGAGTGTTTTTTTTAGGAAATAGCAGCAGTTTATGGAAAGAAAATGATGTATCTACAAGTAATGATGGAAAAGCGAAAAAAGTTTATAAATTGAAACAAATACAAAAATTTCTAATGAATTTCAGGGGTTGTGTAGGCAAATCTTTACAAGAAAGAAATACAACATAGAAAAGGTATTTTCCCAGTTTAATCATCATTCACCATGATGTCAAAATATGTATGTATGACGAGTAAGTAACAACGAGTGAGATAGTCATGTCATACAATCATATTTGAATATTTTTTTCTGTTTCCGCTTTTCGCCTTCATTCCTCTTTCCGTTATGCTGCAAATGTATCTAAATGTAAATGTATAACTTTTTGAGTAGTTATGTGTGTGCTTTTTAGCTCAAGTATTATATAACCATGTATCAAACGTTCAAAAGAAAAAAGCAGCTGTTTTCCCTGATTGTGAGTGGAATATTTCCCTGATTGAATATCGGAGTGTTGGCCAAAAGAGTTTTTCATTTGTGTAGTAGCTGTCAAAAAAAACAACAAATTTTTCCAACAAATAATTGCACATGTTTGTTACTGCTGTAGTTGCCACCCAACATTTTTCATTTTCTGTAAACACGTGCATGTGTATATGGATTTTCAACTCTTCCTTGAGCTTTTTTTTGTAATTTTTGTGATTTTAGTATTTTTGACTCGCTGATTTTCCCAAAAAAGGCAAATGTTTACCAAAAACTTTTGTGAACGTGATTCGTTTGCTAAATTAATTTATTTAAACTGCTTGTTTGTGCCTTTTTCTCTTATTTGTTGTTGTGAGGGAAGTTTTAAGGTATTGTTTTTCTTTCTATTTTGTTGTTAATTTAACAAAAGATTTCTATAACAAATTTAAATTTCAAATTTAATTTGCAGAAAAACATTAATCAATTTTTTTGCAAAAAATATAAAGAAATATTACGAATACACATTTATATAACTTAAACCTTTAAATGATTTTTAGATGTCCTTTCTAGTTAAATTCTAGTTCAGTTCCAGTTCAGTTCTAGTTCAGTTCTAGTTTAGTTCTAGTTCAGTTCTAGTTCAGTTCTAGTTCAGTTCTAGTTCAGTTCTAGTTCAGTTCTAGTTC
>NW_025811799.1:0-1481 GCF_022045245.1 Lucilia cuprina
TAGAACTGAACTAGAACTGAACTAGAACTGAACTAGAACTGAACTAGAACTGAACTAGAACTGAACTAGAACTGAACTTGAACTGAACTAGAACTAGAACTGAACTAGCACTGAACTAGAACTGAACTCTGAAATAATATCTTAACTTCATTTTATAGTCAATGGCTTAGACAAGAAGTCATTTTGTCATTCAGCAACAGTGAAACAGTAAGTAAATGAAAATTAAATATTTCAGCTTTTAGTTTATTTTATTTAACAGCACTTTCCAAGAAAGCCTACACAAATATTCAGACATTTTCATTTTGCTATTTTTGTACATCACGTTTTATTGTTTTCTGAAGGGGCAAATATCAGATGCAGCTGAAACATCAACCAAATGAAAATAAATTTTTGGTTTCACAAAAAAAAACACACGAATTTTTGACACAACATGAGGTTAAAATGATGAGTATTAAATGGAACTACAAGAACATTTTGTTGCAACCACATTCAAACGAGTATCTGTGCGGTGCATATCAATTGAGAAAAAAAGAGCTGTAAATTTTCAATTTGAAAATGATTCTTTTGTTTCGATTCTATTCAGAAAACACAAGTCTATGGCACAACAGCAATTTACTTGAATATTCGTTTTATTACAGTACCCGGCTTGAGTGGGTGCATGGATATGGCGGTGGTTCTGTGTGTGTTAGGTTGAGTTTGACATCAGCCAAAACAAAACTTAGGATGTATGGATAAATTTTGCTTTGTTTTTGCTTTCATCTTTTGTTTTTATTTTCTCAAAATTTTTATTGTCTGCATTTCGAAGAAAACATTAATTTTTCTAGGTATTGTAAAGTAGTTGTCTATTGCATAAACACAGACGCACACTTGGTACTTGCAGATTGAATAGTCTATTATTAAGAATATGCATTTATCTATATATGTGTAGTATACATATGTAAAAAAATATTGGGGAGTGAAAGTTAAAATGAATTGCAGATGAGTTTCTGGCACTAAAGTATTTGCTAGTTCTGTGGTAGATGTTAAATAAACATTACAAAATTTTCAATTGATTACATACATACACACAATGAACATGAACACACATATGCCCATATCTTAGTTATATGGATTTTCATACCGTCATATAGTTTGAAATATAAATTTACATTCTAACACATGCTCTGGTAAAGCTTACAACAAGTAACAAACATTCTATATAGAGTTTCTTATATGAACGACAACTTTGTATAATATTCCTTCTTCATTGTCACATTTGCAAATTGCAATGGAAGAGGAGTCACATTAAGCCAGTATGTCGTTTTAAATTGAAATGCATAAATATTTAACCCACTGAGGAGAAAATTAATTCAAAAGAAAGATATTTTTAGAAGAATTCTAGTTCAGTTCTAGTTCAGTTCTAGTTCAGTTCTAGTTCAGTTCTAGTTCAGTTCTAGTTCAGTTCTACTTCAGTTCTAGTTCAGTTCTAGTTCAGTTCTAGT
>NW_025811800.1:0-1681 GCF_022045245.1 Lucilia cuprina
GACTATAGACTAGACTATAGACTAGACTATAGACTAGACTACAGACTAGACTATAGACTAGACTATAGACTAGACTATAGACTAGACTATAGACTAGACTATAGTCTACCCTTTAGAATAGAAATAATTAAGCTATGTATGTCTAGTTTTCTAAGATTGAAATAACAGTAAAATTTGCTACATTTATATCCTCCTCTATGTATGTGTTCATATGTGTGTTCAATTTTTTTTCAAAAATTTCTACTTATTTTTTTTTTCCTGTATAAATTTGTTTGTATACTGAAAACGAGGGTTAAAGTTTCACTTAATACACTTGTTAAATATATAAATTTTTAATGGATTTTAACAACCCAAACAAAAGCTTTTAAAAGTTAAATCAATTTAAGTTTTTTTTTATTTTTAGGTTAAACTAAAAGCGGTTTTATGGGGCAAAGGAAAAACTTAGATAAATTCAAATGTATTTAAAAACAAATATAGAGACAAGAATACAAAAATAAGAAAAAAATTTAAAAATTAATTCCGTTGATTAAATTTAAGTTCAAATGTAATAAAATTCTTTAAAATTTAGTACAAATAGTATAGCTTTTAACTTAAATTTAGTTTTTTTTTTACAAAATCAAAATTTTATGCCACAAAAGTGTGCTAATAAGAACAAAAACAATAGTATACCAAACAATTGCCACATTAAATTTGCTGAGTTTTACATCATAAAAAAATTTCTTATCAAAATCATGAAATACAATGAAGGACATTTTATGCTTAAGGCTGACGACTATAGTTTTTTTTTCCTATTTAAAAAAGATGTTTTTCATGTTCAACAACATTTCATTTCAATAGTCATTTCTAAAAAACGGCTTCAACTGTTTAGAATAATGAATGAAAAGCGTAAAAAAGCAAATGCAGCAGAAAATATTAAAAGCAAAACGGCAGAAAATAATAAAATCTAAAAAAAAAAAAACGTATTACTAAGAACTGCATCTTAAAATGAAAATAATATCTTATGAAAGTAAAAAGAAAAAAACCTAAATGAACTGTAAGAAAAATGAATTAAAACTGGGAAAAAAATGTTTAATGTTTAATAATCGTGTTACCAGCCAGCCAGGTTGCAGGTTTAAGTATTTCCAACAAACAGTGGCAGGCAAGAGCAGCAATTATATTTACAATAGTGATGCTAAGTATTAAAGCAAGGAATTAGTTATGTTTTTGCAAGTCTAGCAAATTTGTTTTAATGTTAAAAATCAGTTTTTCTAGGTTTAAAGTATTGTATTTTGTCAATAGTTTAATAGCAAAATAATAGCAAAACCTATTTCTAGAAGTTTTCATTATTGCAAATCCATAATTATTGCATAAAATTCAACACATAATCCTTTTTCCAAATTTGTAAAATTTGCAATGGTTTTAGTCTTGCAAATTTGCTTAAAAGTAAGAAATGTTTTTAAAACATCCATTGAAAGGTCATACAAACAGTATTATTAGGCATATATATGTTTAAGATTGCACTTTTGCAAGACCTGCGGGAAGTTACTAGGCTTACAAGCATAGTTAGTGAGTTAGTTAGTTGATTAGTTAGTTCGTTAGTTAGTTAGTTAGTTAGTTAGTTAGTTAGTTAGTTAGTTAGTTAGTTAGTTAGTTAGTTAGTTAGTTAGTTAGCTAGTTAGTTAGTTAGTTAGTTAGTTAGTTA
>NW_025811801.1:0-2073 GCF_022045245.1 Lucilia cuprina
AACTAGAACTGAACTAGAACTGAACTAGAACTGAACTAGAACTGAACTAGAACTGAACTAGAACTGAACTAGAACTGAACTAGAACTGAACCAGAACTGATCTAGAATAAAAATCAAATTAATTTAACTTTTTTTATAAAAGTTTAGTTTTTATTAAATAATAATTAAATATTGAATTTTTTGCTTTACTCAAATCCTAATGAATCGTTTTTCTGTAAAAAAAAATTATTTTTAATAACTTTGTTTAGTTATAGTTTTTCTATCACAATTTTATGAATCTATTCTACAATTGATAACATCCTTTTACATAAAAAACTTAAGCTGTTGTCCTTCTTTTTTTTCAATTAAAAATTTCGCATAATAATTAAACCGATTATGTTAAAATCTTTTCCAGACGCATGAATTGTATGGCGTTTTCTACGCTATACTAAAACTTGTCTAGTCTTGGCATTAGAAGAAAATCCACCGCAGCTTTAACCCTTTGGTGGTCACATGTTAATAGAAATCATATTTTATTTTTTCTCCTAATACTAGAGAATCATTCCTCATTAAAATTTAAAGCTTCTACTGTTTATAAAATTTTCATAAATGTAAGGTTCATCAAAGGGTTAACTACCCGCGGAAGAAACGTTAACAAAAGCAGACTTAAGGCAAATATTATCACGAGCAAGCATGTAAATTAATACAAAGAACAAGTAAGTAAATAGCAAACAAACGCAGATAGTTTAAATAGGAATACGAGTGAGAGTGTGTAGCCATGTAAAGGACATTTTAGATTTAAATAAAGATTGTCTATTGTTAGTTTGTGTTACTAATCCTTTGACTATTTACATTTCCATGATGACGTACATTCGAAAAGATATTTTGTGATGTAATTAAAAGAGAACAGTGTTTACACACTCTGAGTAAAAGAAAAATAAAATTGAGATTGTGAAAGAGATTGCTGTGTACTGTTTGTTTATTTAGTTTTGCAATTAGTAAAGACAACAACCCATATTAGAATGATTTTTTCAAAGGGGAGATAAGAATTTGTAGAATTTTTTATTTCCTTTTAAGTTCTATTAAATTTTATAAATTTAAAATTATAATATTTCTTACCTAAATTCTACTTTAATCTTAGATTATTGTACTTTTATTTATATCTCTATAGAAACCTTAATTGTGTTTCTATTGTGTACACTTTCCCTTTTTTATAATTTTATTTATTTTCTATTTCCTATCAATTTCTCTTTCTATTTCCTTGTATATAATGTTACAAAACTAAATAAATCTATTGTTGTCAAGTGAAAATAAAAACCAAAAATATTTGTCAACTGTCAATTTGAAATCTAGTTTAAGTATATGTGTAAAATAAACAATACACCACCAGGCAGTAAATGTATATATTCTCGGAAATAAATCTTAACAAAAATTGCAAATAAATTACAAATAAGAATCAAAGTAAAAAATCTTAAACCCCAAAACAAAACGAAAGCTAAACTAAACTAAAGTAGAAAAGAATGATTTGTTTTTGGCAATTTCTATGTTAATGGTCTATTAATGACCTAAAATTAATCACTGAATGTAATTATAGAGCATTAAGTTGGAAGAAACAATGAAAGCTAATTTAGCACAAATCCAAAGAAAATAAAATACAGAAATAAAGGGGAAAAATGGAAAAACTTGGAAACTAGGAAATTTATTTATAAATGTGTATGAAAAGCAATAAATTAAGTAAAATATCTTTAAAAGCTGTTAATTTCAAAGGCTGAAAAATGAATTATATCTAGATTTGTTTAATGTGTGTGTTTTATTATTTATGGAGGGAAACAAACTTTTTTATGGAAAGGTTTAACTAAAAATGTTGTTTTAATAATTTACTCAAAATTCTTGACCTAATTTACGGAAAGTTTAAATCAGTTTATAAGATTAATAAATTATATTTTGCCAACAAATAATAAATAAGTTCAAGTTCAGTTCTAGTTTAGTTCTAGTTCAGTGCTAGTTCAGTTCTAGTTCAGTTCTAGTTCAGTTTTAGTTCAGTTCTAGTTCAGTTCTAGTTCAGTTCTAGTTCAGTTCTAGTTCAGTTCTAGT
>NW_025811802.1:0-2310 GCF_022045245.1 Lucilia cuprina
AACACGTAGTTTCTGAAACAAATGTTTTTATGTGTGGACATTAAGGAAACTTCAAAAGAGAATTAAGAAAAAGTTTCTCAACAAAAGTTTCCTAGTGTGGACCAGGTCTTACCGTATTAAACAAAATTGAAAACATATTACCACATCAAACTTTTTTTAAAATTTCGAACAAATTATTTTTTAATTGTTCTAAACTTAAAAAAATTGTGCATCTGGTAAATTTATATTGATTATTTTAAAACTGTTATTATTATAAAATACGAAATATTCATGTTAACGCTTTTGTTTCTGTACATTTACAGAAACGAAATTATAGAATAATTGTATTAAAGTTCTATAAAACTAAGTTTTACCGACTTTTGTAGACACAAAAGATTATTTAAATTAATTATAAACACAAGGGCCCTAATTCGGGTCGTACGGTTGTATGGGGACTAGCTTTGCCCTTGGGCCAAAAAATCTTGTGTGCAAAATCGCATTCAATTATCTTGAAAATTGCGGCCTGTACCTTGCGCACAAGGTTTACGTGGACAACCAGACAGATTTCTTACATAGCTCAATCGACTCAGAAGACGATTTTAAGATTGGTATAGTTAAAGATGGGTACAGCACAAACCCAATATAGCATTCCACTAATGAGATGTAGGGTATAAAATTAATTCTTAATATTAATAATAATAATATATTTTTTCCAAATGTTCATATGGATTTCAATATCGCCAGTAAAAAATCGCACATTTTTATCTATAATTTATAATAGTAGGGACCTAGCCGCTATCGAAGTTGTTTTTGCAAAATATATACAAACACAAATATTTTTTGCACTATATATATAGATATACAAATGTTTGTATTTCATTCATATGGGAGGTACATTGCCTACTACTACATATATTCTTTATATGGCAGGTGCCATATCCACTATTGCAAGTGTACACATTTTTGTCCAAAATATTAATATTGATGCTAAAGTTAGTCGCTTAAAATTGGAAACTCTAACAGTTTTCCCATATATACTAAACTTTGGTATTAATTTAATATGGGAGATAAAACGCCTACTACTTTTAGCTCACTCATTTTTGCATTTAATGAGCGTTATAGTTTCCCAAATTTACGTCATTTGGTATTGGCAATCAATATTAGACGTAGATGTGCCACGCACACAAGAAAGTTCATATTGATGTAGAAGTAGAATGTGAAAAAAATATATTCTAAAAGATTTCTTACTGATTTTATTAATTCATCTCATTGTTTCAAGATTTAGTTGTAGAACACATTCGGTCCCAAAAAAACAAGCTTCACACATTTTATTCACAGCTAAGCTTTTATTTTAATCGGTGTTGACATAGAATCCAATAATATTGGACAGCACTGAAAATGTCTTTTAAATACAAATAGCATATATACACTGAAATAAAAACCAATGCAACGTTTTTCTACGTTATATTAATGATTTTGTTCTTGAAATCAGTCCAAAGACCGGTGTCATTGCAGTAAATATTTCATATATAAACGTTTAAATATAATGAAATAATGTCATTATTATAGAATACGTAAATAACATAACCAAAGGTTTTTACAATGTATAATATCATTAAACCAATGAAACATTTAGTCAACATAATGAAAGAATTTCATTAAATTAATGAATCTCTTTCAATAATAATATGAAAAAACTCATTAATTTAACGAATTTTTTCGTTACTGTTAAGAACCTTTATCATATATGCAATGATATAATTATATTCTATATTAATTGAACGAAATTTGTACATTTTAATAATGAATTTTATCATTGATTTTCCTACATTGCACATAGAGATACGCAATTTATGGCCAAAACTCAAATCGCACAATTAGTTTTGGTACTGCAGTATTGAAGTATTGATTCTAAAATGGAATTTTGTTTTTTGGAAAATATACTACACATTAGACCATGATAAAACAAAAGTAAAATATTTTTCATAAATATAAAAAATATGTTTCTAAATGTTGGTACTATTTATTTCAAACCAATGTTTTAGTAAAGGAAAGAATACACTAAACATATTACTTATTTAAATTAATGATTACTAGAGTTTGTCCCAGCAAAATTAGTAAACTATTCGTAAATAATCTCAAACCTTTCCAGCACTATTCCTTTGTAGCCTACAGAAATAATGATTTTAACATAGGTTATTATCTTTTCTATTTGATTCCAAATTCATTCCCAGCAAAAACTCGGTAATGGGTAGTACTTCCCTAACCACTTACTTTTCAATGACTACTACTTCCCGTCAGCATTACTTAGAAGTACTCTAGTAATGACTT
>NW_025811803.1:0-1251 GCF_022045245.1 Lucilia cuprina
TAGTCTATAGTCTAGTCTATAGTCTAGTCTATAGTCTAGTCTATAGTCTAGTCTATAGTCTAGTCTATAGTCTAGTCTATAGTCTAGTCTATAGTCTAGTCTATACCCATTATTCGGAATATTTTCTGAATTAATGCTCGTATTGCAGTTTTGTATAATCTTGGCAAAAAGACACATCGTAAAATCATATTTTGTTCATACAACAGTCATGAACGAGAACAACAAAATGGCAACAGCTACATGAAACATCGACAGCATCAGCATAAACAAACAACAATGTATATGAAATATATGTTGGTATGTCGTTAACCCATTTAATATATTTGCTTTAACTAAAAATAACAAAAATTTCACTGTTAAATAGACATTAATATTTATGGCGCCAACAAAACGACAATTTAGTTTAAACTAGTGTCAGAGAGATAATTAAGAAAAGATACTGATGTTGAGCCGCAGCAACAATATACGTATGAGTACAGGCATCAAAAGTAACAACTATTGCAGTAAAAGATAGATGACCATCATACTCTAAACCACGTTAAAAAAAATCAAATTAAAAGATTTTATTTCAAATTAAATTTTTCTATAGGTAATACATAACTTTTTGCAAACATTCACAATAAGCGAAAAATAACACTTGCTCATGTATAGTAAACAAACTCACACATACTGATACAAATTCGAAAAAAAATTCTGGTTGCTGTGATTTAAGCAAGAATTTTCTTACAATGATGGCCATTTATAAGAACGCGAAATAAGAATTGGAAACACAGCAGGATAGGAAATAAAATTTGATAACAGGAAAATATGCGGTTAAATTTCTTCGAAAAAAGTTAAAAAGGGGGAAGCAAAGTTTGTTATTGATGGATTTCCGTTTTATTTATTTGCTTTTTTATGGTTTTTCTGAACAACTTATTTTCTTAAATAAAGTTTTATTGTTTGTTGCAATATCTATAGAAAGATAAAAACTATTGTTAATAATGCTAAGACTTAAAGTTAAGAGGCGGAAGATAACAAATAAAATTTATTATAGAATTTTATATAATAAAGGATTTACGATCATAAAAGGCTATAACAGCAGATTATGGTAAATTGACAATAATAGAACAGAACTAAAACTAGAACAGAACTAGAACATAACTAAGAACAGAACTATAACAGAACTAGAACATAACTAGAACAGAACTAGAACAGAACTAGAACAGAACTAGAACAGAACTAGAACAGAACTAGAACAGAACTAGAACAGAA
>NW_025811804.1:0-1905 GCF_022045245.1 Lucilia cuprina
TAGTTAGTTAGTTAGTTAGTTAGTTAGTTAGTTAGTTAGTTAGTTAGTTAGTTAGTTAGTTAGTTAGTTAGTTAGTTAGTTAGTTATTTAGTTAGTTAGTTAGTTAGCAAGTTAGTCATATACATATGTATATGTTAACGCACCCATGAATTATAAATTTTCACACACTGTGTACCACTGTGCAAACCTGCATACATAACTTAGTACATAAGTGTCTCCTCGTTTACTTACCATTAATATAAGGGAATAGTCCGTTATATAGGCAACAAGTATGAGCAATAAAAGACCAAGGCCAAAACCAGCACGATGAAACGCATATGGAATGCCAATAACACCGCTACCCACAATCGAGTTGATGTAGTTAAAAGATGCCTGTGGCAATGATGACAGTGTTTCGCCCAATGTTGAGTCTAAGGGCATTTGCTGTGGATGGCCTCCACCACCGCCAACACCACTGCTATTCCCATCTCTTAGACCACCATCATGATGATTATATTGTTGACTTGTTGGCTGTTGTTCCAGTTGCTGTTGTTGATTGCTGTAGTACTGATGCTGTTGCGTTTGCTGTTGGTCATTCTGTAATAGAGAAGGTTGAGAAATGGGTGGTAAACTGAGGTTAAACACGACATGAATTTTATGCAGCAGACATCGAGTGTTTTTTGTTCCTCTGTCTGTTGTTAGTTGTTGAATAATATATGTATGTAAATATAGTGGGCAGAGTAATAAGCATATTAAGTAATAGTAGCCTTATACATTCCAATGCAATACCTGATATTATTGCGTAATTTTCTAGACTGAACACAGTTTTGCATATATTTTACTAAATATTAAAATATGTGTTTTTCGATATATCTTAAATTTACATATACATTTTGTAAGTATAGATTAAAAAAACATTTCTGTATTTTGTGGTCCCATTTATTCTCTTTAATTTATAATATTTTATCAATCTGTATGTATCTTTTAAGATGATGCAACAACCAAGTTCAAGTATAAAAGCCAACCAAGAATTAAGTAAAATTTATGGACTTTTTGATTGCACCCAAATAATATGTACACAAGCATTCATGCAAAAATGAAATGGGGGTAAAATAAAATGTAATTAAGGGATATTGAAGGTGTTATAAAAACACTTAATTAAATACACTTTTAATTAACTTTAAGTATTTTCATAACTATAACTTACAATTTGAATTAGTATGATAGTGGCCTGTCTATGTTAGAAGGATAGAATTTAATATTTATTTTATTTGTTCTTATCAAAGAAACACATAAACTGAGTAAGTGGTTGTAAAATAATAAAAAGCATTTGAGGAAATTTATGAAAAGGAATTTGGAAAAAAGTGTCGAATGCGGTACAAATTTTTAGAATATTTAACAATAATTATTAGGTTTAATAAAAAGAAAAGAAAAATTTAGTTTGTAAAATGCATTTGTAATTTGAACATTATTCTTTTAAAACAATAACTATCATTTAACACACCTTTTACTTATCAAAACACAAGTGTAGAGTAGATGAAAGGAACACTTATTATGTGCTTTTGACGGGCGAACAAACAAATATTTTCCACTTTAATTAAATCAAATATTTACAATGATTGGCAATTGATGCCGCTGTTGATGAGGCAACAGGTACTTGATGATAAGTATTTTCGCCACTAATTGAACGCTAAGCAAAAAAGTACCTTGAACAAACGTACATGGAAGGTCAGAGAAACATCTAAGTAAGAGTTATTGTTATTCTTTAAATTTGAAAAAAGCAACAGCTACAAGTGTTGTAGTCGATTAGTACGGTGGTAACTAACTAACTAACTAACTAACTAACTAACTAACTAACTAACTAACTAACTAACTAACTAACTAACTAACTATCTATCTATCTATCTATCTATCTATCTATCTATC
>NW_025811805.1:0-1230 GCF_022045245.1 Lucilia cuprina
TCTAGTTCAGTTCTAGTTCAGTTCTAGTTCAGTTCTAGTTCAGTTCTAGTTCAGTTCTAGTTCAGTTCTAGTTCAGTTCTAGTTCAGTTCTAGTTCAGTTCTAGCCCAA
Source organism: Lucilia cuprina (assembly GCF_022045245.1). Classification (NCBI taxonomy): domain Eukaryota; kingdom Metazoa; phylum Arthropoda; class Insecta; order Diptera; family Calliphoridae; genus Lucilia; species Lucilia cuprina. The sequence continues at coordinate 110 of NW_025811805.1, forward strand.
GTTTATTTCCGGTTCAAAACTATTTAAAACTACGTCCATATGTTGTAAATCTTATTACAGATTATAGTTGTTTTTTACCAAATAAGAAAACTTTTCAAATACTAGAAACAGTTGGTTTAAAAATCATGAAAAATTGTAAACCCAAATAAACATTAAAATGAAATTTAACATTGAAAAATATACAAAGTTCATAGTTATCAATAGAAACAAACAAAAATTCTTAAAAACGTACTAATGCTGTTAAATATTTATACATTTGTATGTATTATTTATACAAAATATCAAACGTATTTGAAATATGTTTTATAAATTTTAAAAGTCAATTAATAATAACTGTGTTTGGTGAATACTTTTATTTAACACAGTTAAATTTTATTTACAATTTATTAACAATATTTTAATACTTAAAGCCAAACCAATTGAATTAACTCATCGGTCTCATGCACTTGTATGTTTTATACACATTTTTATGTATTTCATTAAACAAAAGTATAATGTTGTACAAATAAATCTACTTAAATTGATTTCATTTCCACATCCTTTTTAAATGTACAAACATATGTATATGTACAAATGAAACAAAAACCGCACATACTATCGAAAAAGTTTTAAATATCATTACGGTCTGCTTCATTTGAATAGCAGTGCAACGAAATTTTAACAATTTAAAAAACAAATTCTATATGTATTCGTGTAGATTTGTATTTAACTGAAATCGAAAAAAATTAAAAATACTTTTACTCGCTTACAACGAAAACAATTCAACTGTACTTGAGAACATGATTACTTAAAAATTACCTGAACCATAAAACTTATTAAACAACAAACAAGCATTAAATAAATATAAAACCGACCAAATATACAGTTTTTTATTATTTAACTCGAAATTTTGTTGCAATATGAGAAATGGGGTGATGAATATCGAAGGAAAAGGATAAAAATATTAAATTGTTTTTCTTAGATTTAAATTTTATGTGTTTTTATAGTAAAGTTTGGTATTTGCAAAGAAAGATTTTAAAACAAGTAGGAAAGTATAGTCGGGCATGGCCGACCATATAATACCCTACACCATGAGTATATTTTTACAATTTTTACTTTTATAAAATTTTTATTTTTTGTAA
>NW_025811806.1:0-1997 GCF_022045245.1 Lucilia cuprina
ACTAACTTACTAACTTACTAACTTACTAACTTACTAACTTACTAACTTACTAACTTACTAACTTACTAACTTACTAACTTACTAATTTACTATCTTACTAACTTACTATCTTACTAACTTACTTACTAACCTACTAACTTACTAACTGTGTAACTAATTTAGTATTTCGTTCTTTTCTTGCTTCCTGAACTGCTGAAGTTCTTAAGTTGAAGGTCTTCCTTTTAATAGTAATAATTTGCCTTCCTTTCCTTGTTTCTTAAAATCCTTTTTAGTTTTCTGGGTAATTTATATTTTTCAAAGTAAATATATTTTGTAAAAATGTGTATGTAAGAATATGAATATTTAGTTTTCTTTAACTTTCATTAATGTATATTTTTGCATTAATATTATTACATTATAGTTGAAAGTATTTTGTCGTTATGCTCTTGCTGACTTTACTTCAATCAATGTCATTAATGTATGTATGTCATTATCAAATTCGCTTATAAATTAAATATGCAATATATTAGAATCACCCAGTAACAGTTGCTTAGTAAATTTTTCATTATCCCGTTTTTATTCTTGTCCAAACCCATAACTTTAAGACTCTAACAATAAATGGGACAAATTAACAAAAATCTTCCATTAAAAGTCCAATTATTTATTTAATAAAAACTAATTTCTTGTCTTTTATGGTCTAGTAGTTTGAACATAATTAACTGTCTTCATATCATTACACCTTAAAGTCATTTATGGTATGTGTATTTATATTCCCTTTTAACGACACGCTTTAACTCTAGTTAAACAATTCCTCATTAAATATGTAACTACAAATTATTTACTACTACTACTCCTTTGAGATTATTATCCAGCTACAACAAAACAAAAAATAATGCCTAAAAATAGGCAACTTGTTATGAAAAACAACATACAAACACAATCCATAATGTTGTCCTAGAAACTTTCACCCTTCTTGCTCGTGCAGGCATTATATCAACTTTACCGTGTTTCAAAGTTTGTATTACACAAAATCTACCCCAAATGTTTACTTTTCCATAAAGGAAAACAGAAAAAAACCCAAAAGCCAAAAGCAAAAACATAACTACAACAATAATAAATAAACAAAATTGTTTATGTTAAAAAAATGTAACAAAAAGAAAAACGTTAAGGAAACATTTTTATTCAAGTTCAGCATTCTGTAAATTTTGCGTGCCATTGACATCGTTTTAAATACGAATTATGAAAAGGAAACGAAAAAATACTTTTGGGGTTTTCATTCTTCAAAAAATTATATGTTCAAGCACTTTTCAATCACTTCCGCATGGGTGTATGTGTGCTTCAGTTGACAGTCACGTAAGAAACGTATATGTTTATTTGATATAAACTCTCTAAAGGATTCAACAAATAGTTGCAAATACAAATACATACTTTGTTTATGTAGATGTGTTAGTGAGTTTCATCTTTAAGGAAATTGATATTACAATTTTAATAAACATTTAAAAAATATAAACACAAAAACAACTACGAAGTGTTGTATTTATATTCCTTCCGGGATATAACGTCAACCCATAAACTTTAATATAAAAATGACAGGCAGACAGACGAAATGAATATAAATGAAATAATACAAGTCAAAGATGTCAAATATTTAAGTGGAATTTATATAAATTGCCACCATTAAATTAATTAAAATAATGTATTTGTTTAATTATGTTCGCCAGGTATCTTTTGTTGATAAATTAAAACTAAATTTATGAACAATTTTTTGAAAGTTTGTATGAGATGAAAACCGAATAATTCCCAACAAGGGACATAATATTTCTAGTTGTGTTTTGTTGGTAACGTTCATTCATTCAGTCTACAGACTAGATTGTAGTCTAGCCTTTAGACTAGACTATAGCTTATACTACAGATTATAGTCTAGTCTATAGTCTAGTCTATAGTCTAGTCTATAGTCTAGTCTATAGTCTAGTCTATAGTCTAGTCTATAGTCTAGTCTATAGTCTAGTCTATAGTCT
>NW_025811807.1:0-1410 GCF_022045245.1 Lucilia cuprina
TTCTGTTCTAGTTCTGTTCTAGTTCTGTTCTAGTTCTGTTCTAGTTCTGTTCTAGTTCTGTTATAGTTCTGTTATAGTTCTGTTATAGTTCTGTTCTAGTTCTGTTCTTGTTCTGTTCTAGTTCTGTTATAGTTCTGTTCTAGTTCTGTTTAAGTTTTGTTCTAGTTTTGTTCTACTTCTGTTCTAGTTATATCCTGTTTCTGTTCTAGATCTAATTCTAGTATTGAATTTTTATTTATAAAATTAAACACTTTTCAGTTTTATATAAATAATTTTTAATCTAAAAAAAATTTAAATTTCAATTAAAATTTCAAAGGGAAAAAAAATTTCAAAGAAAAAATTTAAAAAAGCTTGCAAATAAGTACAATAAAAATTAATTTGAATATTTTAGCAATTCTAATTATATTTACCAACATTCAGCAACGTTTTAATAAAAGAATGCCAGAAAGCAAAACCATATATAAAAGAATTAAAAAACCAAAGCAAATGTCAATCCAATGAAAAGAGAAATTGTTCTTGCAAAAGGATGGCTAAATGAAAGAAAGTCAATAAATACAAACAAAACATGTCAATACTAAAACAAATCGTGAATATTCTTAACATGAAATTTTTGGAAATCGGAAAAAGTGTCTTTTCACCTTGAAACCCCTTAACGTTGTGCCATTCCTGATTTCCCTTTAACAACAAAGATTAGCTGGAGATTTTTTCATCGTAATGGTAAGGCAATAGAGCAGCAGTAGACAAAAGTACAAAAGATTCATTTTAAAAATCCTGCACTTAAAATCATCACTCTAAATACATAGAAATTTTCCATTAGAATTTCTAGTAGTTAGAACGATTTTAATGGGTGGCATACGTAATGAAATTGAAATTTGAATAATTTAAATTTTTGGTTCAGCTTCTGTTCATCATTCTTCGTAATGCTAAATTCATCATCTTGTCTATAAGGTACTTTCGCTAGTACTTTTTAATATACCTTAAATTTGTGGCCACTATTGTTTCTCATGGTTAAGTGTTTAAATAACGTCGTTGTCTTTTGCTTACAATGCGGAACAATCTAAAAGTGAAATTAATGAAAACTTTTCGACATTCAAATTAAAGTTTCTTTTTTCACGGCTACGATTTGCATAAAAATTTACTTGAAATGTATGTTCATACATATATACGTATTTCTAAGAGTAATTTAGATAACACAATGATATTGATAGAATAAACTGTGGCCTAACGGAACATTAACAGAACTAGAACAGAACTAGGACATAACTAGAACAGAACTAGTATAGAACTAGAACAGAACTAGTATAGAACTAGAACAGAACTAGAACTAAACTAGAACAGAACTAGAACAGAACTAGAACAGAACTAGAACAGAACTAGAACAGAACTAGAACAGAACTAGAACAGAACTAG
>NW_025811808.1:0-1811 GCF_022045245.1 Lucilia cuprina
ACTGAACTAGAACTGAACTAGAACTGAACTAGAACTGAACTAGAACTAAACTAGAACTGAACTAGAACTGAACTAGAACTGAACTAGAACTGAACTAGAATTGAACTAAATTATCCTTATAACATGTTAATTATTTTTGATAAAACATTCTCTTAACAATTTGTGATTACCCACAGAAAACTCTCTCTTTTTAGAAAAATTTCCTCTAAACTTTTTATGTGCAAAATTTTGCTAAGCTCAGTAAAACCAATTAATTGCAACTAAATCTATTGTTTCCACAAAACAAAAAGAAATTGAAAAAAATCCATAGAAAACATTCTGTAACTATATAAAAATAAACGAAATATATGTATATATATTTTTTTGTTCTTGTTTTTAGTAATTTCTACAACATGCTCTATTGAGGTTGATTATGGTCAGTAGTGTATTGTTCGAAATCTAAGCCACAAAATGAGTTTTAGTTTAAACAAAAATGTAGACGTAGTAGTAGTTAAAACTCAAGTAACTTTACTTACCAATACTTTTTTTTTGTTTTCTAGCATTTTTTACTATCTCTATAGACTGACCAATAAAATGTCAAAAAATCAGTAACAAAAACACAAGAAAAAAAAAAAAACATAAAAAAATGCTGTGTATTGGAAAATAGCATAAAGTTTCTGCTGTAAAACACAGAAACCTCAAGAAAAAGTTTCGTAATTAAAACTGTCATGCGAGTTTGTAACCATAATAGTTCAACATCATGTTGAGTTAAATATTGTAAATGAACTGAAGATGTAGTTACAAGTTGAGAAAAAAATAGAGACAGAAAATAAGAACAAAAATAGTATATAAAGAAAACTATGAAGTTAGACACACAGCACACCGACAGACATGGTGTTCATTGACCAAAATATTTTGGCTTTTATTGTCACTCTACTATAGAGTCTGCTACAATCAATTAGCCTCGATATTGAAAAATATCAAGAGGTGGGAAAGGGACAAGAGTAAGTATTAGACAAGGAAAGTTTGTTAGGATGTTTGTAGAAATTCAAATATTTAATTTTTTAATAGATAGAGGAATAAGCGGATTTCAAAGATATTTACAACATTTTTAATTAATTAATTAATTAATTAATTAATTAATTAATTAATTAATTAATTAATTAATTAATTAATATTTCAAAAAAGTTTACCAGCCATCGCTTTAATCACATCATATGTCTACTTATTTAACAAAACAACTTTGTCAACATTTATTTACACTAAATAAAATTTAATTTTATCACCATTAATGTTTTTGAAAAAAACCTCCAATTTTAAAAGTAATTTGTTTAGATTTTCTCTAACCATTAGTTATTTGTTTATAATTTAATCTTTCTCTAATGTTTAATGGATTAACTTTATGCAAATATATAAAACTAATAATATTTACTGTTTATTTAGGCAAAATTGCATCATAGATGTATTTAAAAATTTATATTGTTATAAATATTGCAGTTGTTAGCCTCAATATGTCGACCTATGAATTTTTATTTATCACATTATTTTGCAACAAAAAAGTGTAAAATTTGTAGGTATTTAATGAAAATTATTCTGTTGGGTAATAAATTTTGTATTTGAAATTAGTAAAATGGTTATTTAATACCCAGACTAATAATAAACCACTAAATAAACAAAAATACACATTTGTACATATTTAAGTATAAAACCCTGCAGAACTTGTAGAACAGAGCTAGAACAGAACTAGAACTAGAACTAGAACAGAACTAGAACAGAACTAGAACAGAACTAGAACAGAACTAGAACAGAACTAGAACAGAACTAGAACAGAA
>NW_025811809.1:0-1764 GCF_022045245.1 Lucilia cuprina
AGTTCAGTTCTAGTTCAGTTCTAGTTCAGTTCTAGTTCAGTTCTAGTTCAGTTCTAGTTCAGTTCTAGTTCAGTTTTAGTTCAGTTTTAGTTTAGTTTTAGTTCAGTTCTAGTTCATTTTAGTATTTTTCAGTTCTAGTTCAGTTTAAGTTTATTTCAAGTTCAGTTTTAGTTCAATTTCATAACAAGTTTTTATCATATCGTTACATCATTATATTGTATCACTATGTGACAGAATATTTCCATATGAACCCCATTTTTCAAAAGTATGACCGAGCGCTATTTTTTGTTTTTGAAATAGAATCATTATTTTTCCATTGAAATTATCAAATTTGACAGTCCTGACAGTTACAATATGTAAGACGTATGTTTGCATAAAATAAAGAATAAACTTTTAATCTAGTATATTCCCATATAGAAATGCTCTCATTCTCTTATTTTATATGTATATACAATTGTAAATATAAAAATATATACACATACTTATGTAAATACCTATGTAGGTACGTCTGAATTTTATGCAACAACCCATTTTAATTTTCCATTCATTTTATGGTTTCTTCCACCTTTTAAACATTCAGTGACTGCAAAAAAAAAAAACAAATTGTATATAACTACCAACACATGTATGTAAGTATGTACATATGTGTTTATCAGTTAATAAGTAAAACAACGAAATAAACTACAAAAAAGCGTAATTCAGTTTAAAAATATTGTGTAAATACATATGTTCAGATGTTTGTTTGCCCGAATGTTTTTGTGTATAAGTGAAATGTGTGTATGTTTCTTTCACCTTCTGTTATTCCCTCTATTCTAACAATCTAACAGAGAGCTAGCGAATTACTATCATCATCATCTTAAAACCAATTTATATTATTTAACTACAAATTCATAATTCTAACAACAAAAATAAAATAGCAACAAATAGATGTAACGTTTGCACAAACAAACAACTATGTATGTAGTTTACGAACGACTTGTTGTCGACATTTAGACGACTTCCGCTTTTAACTGTTTCCAATTTGAAAGTTTCTAGCTAGAAGAATAAGTGTGTGTATGTGTGTAGTTGAGATAAATTCACTTATACAGTTACGAATGGATGATGTATACGAGCAAAATATTTGCTTTGAGGATGTTGGGGTAAGGTAGGGAAGATGCCAGATTTATTATTGATTTTGGCTAATTATGACATTTACGTTCTATATTACTTCCTATATTTTGGATAAACTTAAGATTGTTATTAATTTTTTGATGAAGTATTATAGAAGTTTGCGCCAATGTTATAACTACATGCTCTATAGTCCGGACTATATTTGGACAATATTCTATAGCCTAGTCTATAGTCTAGTCTATAGTCGAGTCTATAATCCAGTCTAGTCTATAGTCGAGTCTATAGTATAGTCTGTAGTCTAGTCTATAGCCTAGTCTATAGTCTAGTCTATAGTCTAGTCTATAGTCTAGTCTATAGTCTTGTCTATTGTCTGGTATATAGTCTAGTCTATAGTCTAGTCTATAGTCTAGTCTATAGCCTAGTCTATAGTCTAGTCTATAGTCTAGTCAATAGTCTAGTCTATAGTCTAGTCTATAGCCTAGTCTATAGTCTGGTCTATAGCCTAGTCTATAGTCTAGTCTATAGCCTAGTCTAGTCTATAGTCTAGTCTATAGCCTAGTCTATAGTCTAGTCTATAGCCTAGCCTACAGCCTAGTCTATAGTCTAGTCTATAGCCTAGTCTATAGTCTAGTCTATAGTCTAGTCTATAGTCTA
>NW_025811810.1:0-1778 GCF_022045245.1 Lucilia cuprina
TCTAGTCTATAGTCTAGTCTATAGTCTAGTCTATAGTCTAGTCTATAGTCTAGTCTATAGTCTAGTCTATAGTCTAGTCTATAGTCTAGTCTATAGTCTAGTCAAAAGCCTAGTCAATAGCCAATTCTATAGTCTAATCTATAGTCTAGTCTATAGCCTACTATCCAACGGTCATATCAATAAAGTTTTTATTGCATTAGATGACGTCTAAAATTGATATTTTAATTTAATATCATTATTGCACTTTAAAATTTATTTCGTATTTAGTATTATACAAGTCACCATCATTATATTGTATACATTAAGTCTCTTGTCTATGTCATTAAGGTTTAAGCAACAAATTTGCATGGAAAACAGCAAAGGAAAAAAGAGATAAGCAAATGAAAATAAACTAAAGCTTAGAAAGTTGTCGTAGAGTCGAAGTAGTAGAGTAGAAGTACCTGTAATATTTGCATATAATAAAGAATGTTAAGGAGCTCTCTTTCTTGCTGCATGAACTAGAAATATTGCAATACTTAGCTTTAGTTATATATTAAAGAATGAATGTTGTTCTTGTTGTAATGACATTAGAGGAATGTAATTTTTATATTTCGAAAATATTTTCTATACATTATTATTTTCACCTTGAAGTGGTGGCGGTTGAGTTTTTTAATATCTTATTTTCTTTTCTATTTCTACATTTTTTCTATGCAGATTTTTTCATTAGTTATTTTCTTCATTTGCATTTTTTTCTACTGTTTTCATTTAGTTGGTTTTTGTTTTCATATTTAATGAATGGAAATTGCATGTTGTTTTTTACAATACGTTTTGCATATACTCCAATCTGTGTTTTTTTCTGATTATTATTAACAAACTCTAGCACAATCTGGTTATAACTAATATAGAAAGTTAGAGAAGAAGTAGAAAATTTTTTAAGTATTTTTTTTGTTTCTATAGTTTTGTTGGTATTATTTATTATTTTCTACAATTATTTGTAGTCGTAATGAAAACAAATAAATTCTAAAAGAAATTTTATATGTAATTGAAGAATATAAAATTAAATTTAATCAACAATACTGCTGCAAGCCATAACAATTGTTATAGTGCGAGTAAATAAATACACTACTCATTCAATTTAGTTTATTGTAGTTCACATGGTCGTATGATTAATGTAACTTAAGTGAAATAAATATTTAATATTCATCATACGCCATATTGAGATTGCATTATTAAAGGTTAGAGCAATACACGTGTTATAAGAAAATACGAGTTAAAGTGGTCAAGTGATATTATTAAAAAAAAACAAAAAACAGAAATACTTTAGTAAATAAAGTTATAAAGCAAAAGTGGGAATTGTTGTTATTTATTAAATTGTTGATAAAGCAATCATAACTATATTAAAATAAAGCAAAATGTGATATGGAATATAGGAGATAATTAGACGTCTTATAGAATAATATTGAATAAAGGGATAATTATATAGAGGAGCTTTTAGCATTGATGAGTTTGTAGACGTATTCACAGAAGTCTTTGTAAAAGAGTTAAAGTGAAATTTATAGACAAGTCTGTATCCAAGTCTAACGACACGTTTTAAAGAAAAGAAAAAAAAAAAATAGGATATTGCATATGGGACTATGGCCTAGTCTATAGTCTAAATTATTGTCTAATCTAAGTCTATAGTCAAGTCAAGCCTAGTCTATAGTCTAGTCTATAGTCTTGTCTATAGTCTAGTATATAGTCTAGTCTATAGTCTAGTCTATAGTCTAGTCTATAGTCTAGTCTATAGTCTAGTCTATAGT
>NW_025811811.1:0-1491 GCF_022045245.1 Lucilia cuprina
TTCTAGTTCTGTTCTAGTTCTGTTCTAGTTCTGTTCTAGTTCTGTTCTAGTTCTGTTCTAGTTCTGTTCTAGTTCTGTTCTAGTTCTGTTCTAGTTCAGTTCTCGTTCAGTTCTAGTTCTGTTCTAGTTCTGTTCTAGCTCAGTTCTAGTTCAGTTCTAGTTGAGTTCTATTTTAGTTCTAGTTCATTTCTAGTTTAGTTTTAGTTCAGTTTTAGTTTTGTTCCAGTTCAGTTCTACTTTAGTTCTAGCTCAGTTCTTTTTCAGTCCCAGTTAAGTTCTAATTCAGTTCTATTTCAATTCTAGTTCAGTTTTTGTTCAATTCTAGTTCAGTTCTAGTTCTAGTAATTTCTTAAAATATTGCCAATGGTTGTATAAAATAACTTTAAGTTTCCTCTAACTCGCTCTTTCTCACTTACTCTCACTCTTTATGTCGGCTCTTAATTTGCGCCAAGCAAAAAAAAAAAGTACCGTTTAATTATTAATATTCATTATGATTCTCAACAAATAACGGAATTTATATTATGTTGTTATTTTCTAGCTTCCTTTCGTTTCGTTTATACAAACATTTACACTTTTATATTAAATATTTGTTTGTCTGTCTGTCGGACAAAAGTTCGTTCATATGTTACGTTGTCGTTTAGTTTAGTCAGACGTTTAGTCGTTTGTATTATTATTTTTCGTACCTTTTCGTATTTTGTTTTGTTGTGTGTATACTTGTGCATATGATACTGGTATTTGTGTGTGTGTTTGAGTATAAAAAAGTTCCTGTATTTTGTTGTTGTTTTTTGCTATTTTTTTTACCTCTCCTTTAATGTTATTGAACTGAACTTGACATTTTTGCACTCGCATAAAAACCCGACCCGCAAAAATTTGTACTTTCAAATACATGCACACAAACTCACACAAAATACAACGAGACATGTATAGAAGCAAGCAACAACAATAACAGGCATTAAATATCCTGCCGTTGTGAAAGTATGAGTCGTTTGCTGCGACCCCATTTAAAAAGGATGAAAATGATGATTTTGCTGTTTTTATATAAAAAAAACAGCCGGTCGGGTTCGGCGGACGAAGCAAAATTCGTTAAATCGTTTGTTTTAAGTTTAATAGGTTCGTGTAGGCTTCGTTAGGTAGGTCGGGTTTTTGGCTTCCTTATACAGAAATGTATAAGTATAGAACCATTTTGTTGTCATATAAAATAAAAAATTTATGGAATATAAAATCATATACTTGCTGGCTTCCTTTATGGTAACGGTACAAAGTTAGGGATGGAAAAATATTTTGATTTCTATAACAATATTATAATATAAACTTGTCAAATTCCTCAAGAGAACTGAAGTAGAACTAAACTAGAATTGAACAAGAACTGAACTAGAACTGAACATAACTTAACTAGAACTGAACTAGAACTGAACTAGAACTGAACTAGAACTGAACTAGAACTGAACTAGAACTGAACTAGAACTGAACTAGAACTGAACTAGAACTGAA
>NW_025811812.1:0-1400 GCF_022045245.1 Lucilia cuprina
CTACACAAATCATTAACATTCTTAATTGAAATATTACACAGTAAACTAAAAGACTATAATAACTAGTAACTATAAACTTTATTTTATCTAGCTTACAATTGACATATTAAGGCATTTTGTATATCTACATTATATTATACAATAAAACCACATTATAACACAATTTTGGTTGCACAGATAAAAAAATGATTGTATGAAATTATATTAAAGAAATAAAGACACTTCTATGTATAATGTTAGAGTGGTACATAAATAGTTAACCACCAATAAGTCAACTCAAGACAAAAAATACAAAAAAAAAAGAATAAAGGTGTATGTAACTAGTAAATTCGATAGCGAAGACAAGTTTTGCAAAAAACCAGTTTCTTTGAATAGATTAAATAAAATAAAAAAATAAAAACTCAATTGAATAGAAAATAGTATTTGGGATTTTTCTTACTTCTTATTTTTTTAGTAATTCTTAATACCCATACCAACATATAGTTTAATATAGCTCTGTGGTTTAAGACTACCGCTGCTGTTGCTGTTGCTACACCATTTATGCTACATTTAGTTTTAACAACAGTAACAACTATTTGCTATAAAAATACTTATAACGCCTACAGATTTATTTGTAATAATATTACTTGTTTTTTCTTTTTCTTCTATGGAACACAAATTTAGCCTACAGATTTTATTTGTTATTTTAGTAAATTTTTCCTTAAATTATTTTTATTTCTTTATAAAATGTTTAATTCATGTATTTTTTTCTTTTTCTATTTTTAGTATTAATAGTTAACACTGCCATTATTTTAGAAAATCTCTTATTGAGATTAAAAAAAAACAAACAAAAAACCAACAACAACTATAAAACATTTATAATATTTTATTAATAGAACTGGAACTGACAACATGTTGAAATTTATACGTGGCAAAGGACAACAACCTTCGGCTGAAAGGCAACGTTTACAAAAAGAATTATTTGCATATAGAAAGGTAAGTTTTATTTGTTTTTATTTAATTTGAAATAATTAAATTTTATTGTTTTGTGTGGAAATTATTTGTTTAATTGTTAAACATTTTTATATAAATATTTCAGAATAACATAATATTACTCATTTTTTTTACTCTAATAATGACTTAATTTTTCCCATATTTCTTATCGCATTTTCATTTAATGCGCCATACATAATAATGACTTTAAAACAAATTTCGATTTCTAAAAAAAAATAAATGATATATAATTTTTGTTTATCTCAGGCTTGGATAATTGGAATTTATATACTATATGCTAGACTATATGCTAGAATAAATGCTAGACTAAATGCTAGACTATAGATTAGACTATATGCTAGACAATAGACTAGACTACAGACTAGACTATAGACTCAACTATAGACTTGACTATAGACTAGGCCATA
>NW_025811813.1:0-3025 GCF_022045245.1 Lucilia cuprina
ATAGTAGTCTATAGACTAGGCTATAGAGTAGTCTATAGACTGTAGAGTAGTCTATAGACTAGACTATAAAGTAGTCTATAGACTGTAGAGTAGTCTATAGAGTAGATTATAGAGTAGTCTATAGACCAGGCTAGAGTAGTCTATAGACTGTAGAGTAGTCTATAGACTAGACTATAAAGTAGTCTATAGACTAGACTATAAAGTAGTCTATAGACTAGGCTAAAGAGAAGTCTATAGACGGTAGAGTAGTCTATAGACTAGACTATATAGTAGTCTATAGACTAGGCTATAGAGTAGTCTGTGGACTAGAATAGGCTATAGAGTAGTCTATGGACTGTAGAGTAGTCTAAAGACTAGACTATAGAGTAGTAGTCCATAGAATAGACTACAAAGTAGTCTATTGACTAGACTATAGAGTAGTTATTTTTACCAAAATTTATCCTTCATATAATCTATAAATTTTTCCAAAATAACCTTTTGCTTCATCATCAGCTGACATACATTTCATTTCTTTTCATTTCATTGATTTCTTAGCCTAACAATTGCGTGTTTTAGGACAATAAATTTACTTTTCTTTAACATTTAATCAATAGTTTTTCTTACAAAGAATACCAAAAAAAAAATGCCTAAAAATGTTTTAGTAAAACATAAATAACAAAAAAAGTTTTCATTTAATTTATAATTATTAACAAGAAAATATCAAATATCTAAAAGCTAAAAGTAAGTAAGTTTTAGTAAAAGCTAATAAGATTAATTAAAACTTTTAATATTAGAATAAAAGTTATATAGAAATATAGTTAGTTAAATAAAACAAAATTTTGTATCAAAATAGAAAATTTTTATAAAATTTTTTGAAACTTTTTCCTATATTGTGTATTAAAGCCGTGATACACGATTGTCAGAACTTACAACGTTGTCAGTGAAATTTTCAAAAAATGTCTAATATTCCTCTAAACTTACAAATTTTCTTTTGCAAGACAAAATTTTGTAAGTTGTGACAGTATTTTTAGACATTTTCTACACAAATTTACTGACAAAATTGTAAGATCTTACAACCTTGTATATAGAGCATAAGTAAAGTTCAATTCAACAGGTAATAGTTTGAAGCAACTACAATTTTGTTTAAAACTTTAAAATTTATCATTAAACAACTAACACTCTCCTCTATATTGATTTATATAAAAACCTTAATAAGATTCTTAAGAAAAATCTTTTTGTATACTTTTAGGCTTCCTAACCATAACCTTTACTCTTACAATTAGCATGCATATTTTCTCATTGCTCTTATACATAGATTTTTTGCTATTTTCTGCTACTGTTATAGTTATTTTACCCTTTGGCAAGTTTGCTAGAAAAAAACAAATACGTTATGATTCCTTTACTTTGATATATTTTTTTGTATTCTTTAAAAAAAAAATTAATTGAATTTTATTGTTTCACACGAGTTTGACGTTGACAACACAACTACTAAAAGAAATCTAGCAAAAAATGCAAAATAAAACCCTATTAAATTTAGATTTCCCTAGCAGAGGTTGTAGTATCATTTTTGCTTCTTCACACATTTTTCAATATTATAGAATTCACAGAAAAAAAAACTCAATTGTGTTTTGCAGTAGAAACAAAATGACGTAGTTTGCAGCAAGTGTTTTTAATACAAAAAAAAACCTTTTTTTTCTAACGAAAACTCAAAACTGTAACACAACTATACAAAACAATAAATATGTTTAAATAAAAATTCTTAACGAAAATGTAAATGATTTTTTTTTGTTTTGTAAAAGGTCTCTTTTTAAATTTAATTTAAATCGAAAAAACTCTTTACACATGTTATCATAATTAACAAATTCTATTATAAAAAGAAATTAAAAAAAAAAAAAAAATCATATTTATTGTTATATCAATAAAGGGAATCCCTTTAATTTTAAGGTTTCATTAGCTTACAACACTTTTCTTTACAACTATATAATTTTCTTGTCAGTCAGCTGTCTTTAACATACATATATACATATATATATTTAAATTATTATCCTTCCTATTGGATTATTGTAATAATCGCTTTTGTTGATTTCTGTTTTTTGTCCTTTAGTTCTCTACAGTATCTGCCTTTAAACGCCCACATATTTTATAATTTTATTTACTTGTCATCTTATGATCTCAATTATTTAAATAAAGTATTGAAATTGAATGTGTACTGTATACGTTTGAAAGTCTACATAGGCTAGTCTAAAGAGTAGAATATAGAATAGGCTATAGACTAGACAATAGACTAGACTATAGACTAGACTACAGACTAGACTATAGACAAAACTATAGACAAGACTATAGATTAGACTATAGACTAGAGTAAGTACCAGACTATAGAAAATTATTGACTAGACTTCCGACTATACTATAGAATACACAATAAACTAGACTATAGAATAGACTGGACTATAGACTACACTATGGACTAGACTATAGACTTGATTATAGACTCGACTATAGACTAGACTACAGACTAGACTATAGACTAGACTTTAGACTAGACTTTAGACTAGGCTATAGACTAGACTATAGACTGGACTATAGACTAGACTATAGATTATACTTTAGAGTGATTATATACTAGACTTTAAACTATTCTATAAACAATACTATAGACTCGAACATAGACTTGAGTCTAGACTGTAAAATAGACTACACACTTGACTAGACTAAACTAGGGTCTAGACAAGAGACAATAAACTAGACTATAGACTAGACCATGGACTTGAGTCTATACTGTAAAATAGACTATAGTCTAGACTAGAGACTATACTAAAGACTAGACTAGAGAGTAGACTAGATACTAGACTAGAGATCAGACTAGACTAGAATAGAGACTAGACTAGATACTAGACCAGAGTCTAGACTAGAGACTAGATTAGAGACTAGACTAGATACTAGACTATAGACTGGACTATAGACTAGACTATAGACTAGACTATAGACTAGACTATAGACTAGACAATAGACTAGACTATAGACTAGACTATAGACTAGACTATAG
>NW_025811814.1:0-2298 GCF_022045245.1 Lucilia cuprina
AGACTAGACTATAGACTAGACTATAGACTAGACTATAGACTAGACTATAGCCTAGACTATAGACTAGACTATAGACTAGACTATAGACTACACTATAGACTAGACTATGAGAAGACTATGAGTAGACTGTGACTAGACTCTAGACTAGACTATGAGTAGACTATGACTAGACTATAGACTAGAATATAGACTAGAATATAGACTAGACTATAGACTAGAATATAGACTAGACTATAGACTAGACTATAGACTAGACTATAGACTAGACTATAGACTAGACTATTGACTAGACTATAGACTGGACTATAGACTATACTATAGACTAGACTATAGACTAGAATATAGGCAATTGACTAGACTATACTATAGACTAGACTATAGACTAGAATATAGACTAGAATATAGACAATTGACTAGACTACTTCTTATAACATTTTACTTCCTTCTAAATATGACCCTTAGTATATTACATAACATACAACTAGTATGATGTATTGTGTATGGTTTGGTTATTACATTTGTAGTTCACACCACAAAATACATATTTGTAACAATGTCACAGTATGACAATTTTATTTGCTATGTATGTATATTTTCTATATGCTACTAGTATTTACTTGTAGGAGTAAAGTGCAAAAAATATGATATTCTTCTGGGTGTATGTTGTGTGTGCTTTTTTTTTATAAAATTCATGTTGTTGCTGTCATGTCAGGTTGTTATGAAAATGACAACTTTTACAATAGTCAGCTCAACTCATATAAAAGATAGTAAAGTTAGCAACAATGACAATAGATAGCAGTAGTATATGAACATTTTATGAAAAAAAAGAATGACAACAAAATGTTAATGTTGTAAAGTATGTGTTTATGTGTTTGTGTTGTGACAAGACTTGAACAATGTTGCCTTATTATGTATTTTGAGTGACATAAGCTGTCAATATTTTATTTATGATATTAAACTACTACAGTTACAGCAATCACTTTACATATACAAAAACATCATCACTTACTTGCTAAACCAATTTATATAACTGTGGTCACAAGCAATAATAAACTAAGTCGAAATTATACTTTTATGAAATTTATTTGAGAGATTTTCATAGATATTCTTTAAGAAAGCTTAGAAATGTTAAAACAGCAATTTGTTATTAAAACGATTTAGGCGGAAACTGTGCATGACCTCAGATGAGAACATTTCTTCCATGTTGTTTATTTTGCTTTATATAAATTTGTAAAAGTGTGTGTAAAAGTTTGCATATGTATATCAAATGTCATATTTATGTAGTTAGTTGTTGTAAGTGGTACAAACATATTTGTATTTAGATTTTCTTCGATAGGTTTTGTTTGCATCTATTCAAAAAATGGAGAAGAAAAAAAAAAAGAAAACTATGTATTATTGTACATTATTGTTGATATGTCATTTCTAGCTTGAACATTTCATGTATATTTCACTCAACTGTCACAAGAGCTAGTAATGTATGAATGTATTTGTGTGTTTTGTATGTGAAAGCTATAAATTGTTTTAAAAAATGATGATAGCAAGCATTGTCAGGGTGATATTTGAAACAGAAAGTCACAATTTTCGATATGTATGAGAAAATATTTTTTGACATATAACTGGTAAGAAAAACAGAGTTAGACAAGTGGGGTTTAAAATGTATACAAAGGATAGAGAATTGTAAAAAACTTGGTTTATTACAACATAAATATGTTCAAAACTAACATACATATATACAAAAATATTAGCAGTTTTAACATCATTTAAAAATTATGGCTTCAAGTACACATGTATGTGCCAAAATAGTCACCATATTGTCTCTAATGGGACCACCCTCTAACATTCTCTTTTTGTTTCACTATATTCGATTTCATAAGAATTAATTAACAATAATTGTCATACATCAATTCATAGCTGAATTTAATTAGTAAATTAGCAAATTGAATCAATTAAGCCTTGGTTGTAAAGTGTGATATAGTTACAAGTTTCAAACATTAATAAATAATATAGAGTTTTTAAATATGCGAATGAATGTTTTTGCATATAATTATTAGGGTTTTTATCTAAAGATTTGCAGGGAAAATTCTTCAGAAATTATCGAAGAATTTTAGTAAACGATACTCTAATCTTTGCTAAATGAATGGCTTTAAAATGTCTAGTTATGGTCGAGTCAAAATCCAGTCATAGTTTAGACATAGTCTAGTCATAGTCTAGTCATAGTCTAGTCATAGTCTAGTCTATAGTCTAGTCATAGTCTAGTCATAGTCTAGTCATAGTCTAGTCATAGTCTAGTCATAGTCT
>NW_025811815.1:0-1240 GCF_022045245.1 Lucilia cuprina
CAGTAATCTGAGGTTCCGATATGGTTGCAATTAACTTTGGCAGTTTTCGTGCTAGGACAGTCGTTTATGCACCATTTTAAAGCATTAAAATTGCCATTTGTTTTAGTATATAATTTATTGCATAATGTATTTTTAGAAAATGGCCAGTTGGATAGATCGGTAGAATTATTTTCCCAGGTTTGAAAATGCGGTAATTTAAGGCTCCGATATGGTTGCAAATATCATTTATAGTTTTCATTTTATTGCAGTCGTTTATATATCTTTTTATTGCATTATAGTTGCCATTTGTTTTGGTATATAATTTGTTGCATAATATATTTTTAGAAAATGGCTAATTGGATAGAACGGTATAATTATTTTCACAGCTTTAAAAACGCGGTATTTTAAGGTTCCGATATGGCTGCAAATAACATTGGCAGTTTTCACGCTATGACAGTCATTAAGGCATCATTTTAAAGCATTATGATTGTACTTTAATATGGTATATCATTTGTAGCATAATGTGTATTTTTAGAAATTATTCAATTTGATAGATCGGTATAATTATTGTTTTATGTTTAATAAACGCCGTAATCTGAGGTTCCGATATGGTTGCAATTAACTTTGGCAGTTTTCGTTCTAGGACAGCCGATTATGCACCATTTTAAAGCAAATTGCCATTTGTTTTGGTATATAATTTATTGCATAATGTATTTTTAGAAAATGGCCAGTTGGATAGATCGGTAGAATTATTTTCCCAGGCTTAAAAATGCGGTAGTTTGAAGTTCCGATATGGTTGCATTTAACTTTGGCAGTTTTCGTGCTAGGACAGTCGTTTATGCATCATTTTAAAGCATTACAGTTGCACTTTGTTTTGGTGTATAATTTATTGCATAATGTATTTTTAGATAATGGCCAGTTGGATAGATCGGTAGAATTATTTTCCCAAGTTTAAAAAGGCGGTAATTTGAAGTTCCGATATGGTTGTGAATAACTTTGACAGTTTTCATGCTATGACAGTCATTTATTCATCATTTTAAAGCATTATAATTGCACTTTAATTTGGTATATCATTTGTGGAATAATGTGTTCGTTTTAAAAATGGTCAATTTGAAGGATCGGTAGAATTGTTGTTCTATGTTTAAAAACGCTGCAATTTGAGGTTCCGATATGGTTGCAAATAACTTTGACAGTTTTCATGCCAGGACAATCGTTTATGCATCATTTTAAAGCATTACAGTTGCACTTTGTTTTGGTGTAC
>NW_025811816.1:0-1106 GCF_022045245.1 Lucilia cuprina
TAGATAGATAGATAGATAGATAGATAGATAGATAGATAGATAGATAGATAGATAGATAGATAGATAGATAGATAGATAGATAGATAGATAGATAGATAGATAGAAGTAAAGATTCAAGCATTTAAAGATACAAACATACAGTTGTGTTGTTGCAATAAACAACACAACTGTGTATTGTGACATACATACGGTGTACACAATTATTAAGTATATCATGAATACTATTGTCATCAATTCTCCGTAATTTTCCCAATAAACTTAAACCCTTCTCTAAAGATTTTGGAACTCAAATGTATGCATTATTATACAATAATGACCATGTTTTGAAACTAAACAAAGAATTTTAAGGGATTTTGAAAAAAGAAATAATTATACAATTATGACGGAAACAATATTATTTAACATAAATTTGAAACATTATTTGTTTATAAAATGTAAGCAATACTTATTTAACACAAATTAAAACTGTGAACGTCTTCATTTAATTCAAATGAAATTTTTATTACCCAATTGGTTGAACTATTTCTTTCTATTATAATATCAAATTGCTTTAATTTCTTACAATATTTTTAATATCACTTGTAAACTGTTTAATTAAAACTGAAAATCTAATTTTACTTTTGATTATATTTTGTTATTTCTACATACATAGTACATACCTACATATGTATGTATATGTTTTCATTTTAGAACTTTTCTGCTCTACTAAACCTTGAAAGCGGTGTGAAATGCCCATGTTTTATTAGAAATTAAATTTTTGTTTGAAAAAGTTTTATGGCTAAACAAACAATTAGAACGAATTAAAATTTCCCACATTAACAAACAAATAATTTGTTATACAAATACTATTTGTACATAACCATTCGTATTGAAACAATTAAATTTATAAAACTAAAGTGGGTAAACAATTTACAACCGATACGTATGAGTGTTTGATTTTAATTGAATTCAATATTAAGTATACGCATCAAGTGTTTTTAATATGAATATAAGTACTGAACGTTGCACAGTGGTATAGGAAAAAAAAAGAGGGAAATAATTCGGTAACTTCTAAACGGTTAATCCGATTTTAATGAAATTTGGTATGCACAAAAAGGAGGTGTTGT
>NW_025811817.1:0-1613 GCF_022045245.1 Lucilia cuprina
ACATTAGTGTGCGTATATGTGATATTTTTTCTTTCTTTCATATTATGGGGGTAAGCTCAGCTGATAATCGCTTTTTACAAACGTCAGTTCTGACAAATCTGGTTATATCTGTGCTTTTAAACATCAAATAGTATCAATAAATGACCATCGTACCAATTTTGCAATCACTGAGCCACGAATTTTCGCGACAAAATTTTGAAGTTTGTAGAGAGAGTAAGATTCTTACATATGTGTTGGAGTTACTGCCGGTCCACACTAAGAAACTTTTTTTGGGAAACTTTTGATATTGCGTGAGAGAGAAAGAATATCATTCATCTCTCTCGCGGTACGGAGTTTCTGGTACTCGGAAACTTGTTTTGTTATTCTTCTCATTCGTACAAATCAATGCAATTAATACGTAGTTTCTGAAACAAAAGTTTCTATGTGTGGACATTAAGGAAACTTCAAAAGAAAATTAAGAAAAAGTTTCTCAACAAAAGTTTCCTAGTGTGGACCAGGTCTAACACAGAACTCGTCTGTGAGAAGAGAGTAACGTTATTGTTGTAAAAAAAATTACAGTTTAATTTATTAAAATACATGAATGTCATGTATTTTAATTTATTTCAATTTTTTTCATATACATTATTGTTTTAAATAAATTATTATGTTCATTCGAAAAACAAATGTTTTAAAATATTATTTAAGTCACTCATGCAGGGTGCTAGTATTTAATACAATTATATGTTTATTTTTATTTTTGTTTACATAAAATAGGAAAAATATGAAAGTGCAAGATGTATCCGAGTACATCATACCTTACCTCATTGCGAGTAAGTTGCAATAAAGTAGTAGTTATATTGAGATGTTTGCTAAACTGATACAACAACATTTTCATATATATAAATTAATTGAGTCGAATTTTGTAAAAAACTATTCTTGTATAGCATATAAAGCTTCCAAAAAAAATTAAATATTTCATTGTTTTGACCCAAGTGTTACTAACTTTAAAACACAATCAAAATGTTGTTCCCATTAACAACTCGATTGTTTAAAGGAAGACAATTAGACCCTAAATTTAAAAAGAATCCAAAAATAATTTTTGATGGTAAATTAGACCCTAAATATAAATTATCCAAAAATAAATTCTTTTTAGATGTTATCCGCGAGGAATACTTAAAAATAAATAACGCTTGTATAATATCTTACTTAAGTGCAAAGTGACTGTGCTAAATATAGATTTGACGTTAGCTTTAATGGAAATGTATCTGTTTAAAGATTTGGTGAAGTTTTTCATGGAAAGGGTGAAAGAGTTGGTAAGAAAAAAAATTATCAGCTGATTGAATAACACCACCTTATATTACATAAAGAATAAATTACTTTTTGTTGATATAATAAATTTAGATTCTTCTATTCCAAATTAAAAAAAATAAGTTAAAGAGTTTCTTATCGTGCTTTCAACCCTAATTTTTAAATAAGTTCACTGTAATGTATTGATGGTGGGGAAGCTAGAAGCTATGCACATTTCTCCGGTTGCTTAAGCCAGCTCATCAGGAAACCTTTCCCAATATTTTAGGAAAACTAGAAATGTCTTATGAAAGAATTATTTTAAACTCAATAAGAATTCAAAACGCATC
>NW_025811818.1:0-1509 GCF_022045245.1 Lucilia cuprina
CCTAGTCCTATTCCTAGTCCTATTCCTAGTGCTATTCTTATATTCCTAGTTCTATTCCTAGTCCTATTCCTAGTCATTTTCCCAATCTTATTCCTAGTACTATTCTTAGTCCTATTCGCAGTCCTATTCCTCTGTTCCTAGTGCTATTCATAGTCCTTTTCTAGTCCTATTTATGGTCCAATATTCCCAGCCTTATTCTTAGTCCTAGTAATATTCCTAGTCCTATTCTCTGATCTTTTCCTAGTCCTATTCTTAGTCCTAGTGTAATAAAAAGTTCTATTTCAAGTCTTGTTGCTAGAACTATTCCTTGTTCTCTTCTCTGTCTTCTTCATATTCCATTTCTAGTTCTATTTCCTGCTCTATTTCTAGCATTGCCTCTATTCCTATTTCCAGTATAATTCTTCGTGCGCTTCTGCACTGTTTCGTTCTTACTACAGTTAATATCTAAATTCCCCAAATTCCCTTCTACCATATTACAATATTATTAATTAAAACAAAAAAAATAAAACTTGTGCCACTTCCCAAGCGCTTTATTTAAATAAATCGTTTTAATTAAACGTTTAATGTTCAACATTAAAATTAAATAACAATAAAGCAAAAAAAGAAAAACAAAGCAAAAACGCAAACTTCTAGTAAAAGGCATAACAGCGGAAACGGAAATCTGCGTTTAACCAGAGCAGAAAAGTTGGCAGCAGTTCATTAGAAGTTACACTTAAAGTTCTGCACTCATAATTTGGAATAAAAAAACACAACGCAAAACCAAAAACACAACAAAATAAAGCTAAAAAAACATATATACAATGTCTTGAAGACTATGATTTCCAAAAGTTAAGGAGAAAAAAAAAACACAACAAAGAACTGACACCAACCAGAAAGAGCAAGTTTCGTTGAAACAAACCACAAGACAAGAAAGCAATTTGGTTTATAGATAACGGTTGACAACAACACGAATGCGGTGGCCAAGGACAAGTGGAAAAACATATACAAATACAGCTTGTTTTTGAAACTACACCATAATGGTTTACTGAACAAAAATTAACACTAATTGGGTAAACACCTGCCAAGAGGTTCTAGTGTTACAGCTATAGGTAGATGAAAGGATACATCTATACTTATTAAACAGAATAATATTTTTAAATTCCTAGTATAATTCGCAGTTATATTATTATTCTTAGACCTAATCCTAGTCCTATTCCTAGTCCTTTTCCTAGTCCTATTCCTAGTCATATTCCTTGTCCTATTTCTATTCCTATTCCAATTCTCAGTCCTATTCCTAGTCCTATTTCTATTCCAATTCCTAGTCCTATTCCTAGTCCTATTCTTAGTCCTATTCCTAGTCCTAGTCCTATTCCTAGTCCTATTCCTATTCCTAGTCCTAGTCCTAGTCCTAGTCCTAGTCCTAGTCTTGGTCCTGGTCCTATTCCTATTCCTAGTCCTAGTCCTAGTCCTAGTCCTAGTCCTATTCCTATTCCTATTCCTATTCCTATTCCTATTCCTATTCCTAGTCCT
>NW_025811819.1:0-2193 GCF_022045245.1 Lucilia cuprina
GTTAGTTTGTTAGTTTGTTAGTTTGTTAGTTTGTTAGTTTGTTAGTTTGTTAGTTTGTTAGTTTGTTAGTTTGTTAGTTTGTTAGTTTGTTTGTTTGTTTGTTTGTTAAGGTCGAACCCAAGACCTTTATATAGACGCGATATGTTCTTTCCATCTTCTTACTGATGTTTTTGATGGAATTTTCTCTTTATCAGAAATATTGAACAAAACATATAATATTAAAAACTTAGATTTTTTGAGGGAAATATGCTATATTACTAAAATCTTTATATTTCTCTCAAATTTGAGATAAGTACACCTTTTTTTCTGAGGGTCGTTTGTTTTCAGACACACCTTATTAATAACAAATTATTTTTTCCCATACTTTTTTCCTAAAAGTTACCAAATATGACATAAATTGTTGCCACAACTTCCATTATAATGGGTGTGAAACACATATCAAACTAAAAAGACTCCTCTAAGTGACAAACTACATCCCCAATTGGGGGAGCATAGAAAAAAAATACATCGTTAAATTGCCCCCAAAATTCGTCTCAGCTGTTTAAATGTCAGAATTTAATTTTGTTGGTATTCTTGTTCTTGTTTTTATTTTCTGACTTTCTGACTGTCGGCTACATTTATCACTGCCAAAAATTTCACTTGTTTTTTTTCCAGAATTTTATTTTGGTTTGTGTTTTTTTAACCACATTTGTCTGGTGTTTGCCATTAAATAATTATAAATATTTTAGAATTTTGCTTAACACAACATTATTTTTGTTTTTCAGTTTATGTTTTTTTTATATTTTTGGTTTCTTTCAACATTTTGGCTCATTTGTAAGCAATAATTTATCTTACTTCCTTGTTTTTGTGCGTTTTTTTAAGAGTATATTTTTTTCTTAAAATTGTTGTCAGATGTGAAAGATTTTCTAATTTCGTTGTGCATTTGTAAGCAAAAATTTTATAAAATTAGATAATTATGTTAATTATATATATTTAAGAGCGTATGACTGCTTTATAAGTGATTTATGTGGTGGAAAATAATAATGACATGATATGAATGTTAATGTTATTATTATTGAAACTTAAGTAGTTAATTTATGTTAAATTAATCGTGAATTGTTTAACCGCTTGAATAAACTTTAATTGGTTATAAAAATACAACGCAGTAAAAAAGGCATTTATTAAATTGTTAAGAATGTACTCAGACAAAGAATCATTTACAAAGACAAATTAAAAATCTGGTCTTTAATTAAATATTTAAACCTTAAGCAATTTCTCTACCAGTACCTAGTAAATTGATTCCACTATTACTACTACATATAATAAAATAAACAAATATTTATTGAAAGTCAAGCAAAATTTCTATAAATACGAAAAAGTATGTATATTCCTTACTTTTCCTTACAACAACATAAATATTATTAAAATTCCATTTTTGTAACCACAAAATAATGCATACATCATGCTTAACACAAAAAAAAAACCAACAGCAACAACTACAACAGACACTTTAAATTTACAATATTATGAGTATTCTACTTGTCTGTATCTGTTTCTACTTTAAACTAAACAATGAGGTTGATGATACTACAAACTACAAGTAACGCGTACATTTACTTGTATTCTAAATAAAGAAATACAACATACATATAAAACAAACATTTTATAGTTGGAAGTCTGTTTCGGATTTAAATATTACTATGATTTTTGTTTTATGCTTGTTTTAAAATAGAAAAAAATTCTATGACTTTTATTCTACTTTAGAGTAATAACACTTGTTCTTTATCATGTTTCCATATAAAGTAGTTTTTATGAGTTCAGTAGTGTTGTAAATTTTAGCACCACTGAACTGGAATTTTACTATAAAATAGCCCTCAATATATAAATATATAATATAAGAAGTGTGTATATGCTATCAGAATTTTCAGATTAAAAATACAAAAGTAAAAAAAAATATACTTCTTTCGTAGGATTAAAACGTATACTTACTGTTTTATTATTTACTTAATAAATATTAAGTATACGCAACCTACACATATTATAAAATTTTACTAGATAAGGGTATGATTTATAATCAATTTAATCAAATACACTTTATTTTATTATTAACCGAACTAGAACTGAACTAGAACTGAACTAGAACTGAACTAGAACTGAACTAGAACTGAACTAGAACTGAACTAGAACTGAACTAGAACTGAACTAGAACTGAAC
>NW_025811820.1:0-1608 GCF_022045245.1 Lucilia cuprina
AACAGTCTATAGTCTGGACTACAGAACAGTCTATAGTCTGGACTATAGAACAGTCTATAGTCTGGACTATAGAACAGTCTATAGTCTGGACTATAGAACAGTCTATAGACTGGACTATAGAACAGTGTAGAGTCTGGACTATAGAACAGTCTATAGTCTGAACTATCAACCTGTCTATAGTCGGTATTATAGACCAGACTAACTTCTGGAAAAAAATTTCACTAATTCTCCATTTTTAAGAAAATTGCCCGTAAAGTTTCTTTTAATAAAACTTATTAGATAAAATCTTCACTTATAGCTCTTAATTATGAAACATCCTCTGTTAGTGAAACTTCTGGCATTTTGATATTTTGAATTTTAAATCTTAAAAGATTTTCAAGAAACCATCACTTATCTAATTTGATATGAGTATATTATTTGTTCTTGTTTTATTTACTATATCCAACAACAAAATTATACTTAAACTTAATTAAATATTGAAACAAAAGCCAAATAATTTAAAACATTATCCAATATAGAACCCACAACAAAAGGCTACAAGATGAAGACATGGTTCGTTGGGTAAATAAATATGAAAGGCAAGAAAATTTGTAAAACTATTATGAAACAAGTAAAATACAAGATGATGAAGTAAAACCAATAATACCGTATAGCTCTTCAAATAGAATATATGTATGTATGTGTACGAGGCAACTGTAACTGATGGCATACCGAGAAAGTTATAATAAAAAGAATATTACCTAAAGGTTTCATACCAAGTATAGTATGTATAGTTTTTCCGATAAAATATTAATACAAACATACATACATATATGCCTTAACGAAATGCAACATATTTATGTATATGTTGCAAGTAACTAGATATACAGGTGTATACCAATGTACATATAAATATATGTGTAGTTGTGCTATTTGTTGTATTTTGTGGATAAATTTGCAATTTAATGCAATTTTCCAATACAAGTGGGCAAATATTTGTTACCATATACAGAAGGACGCAGTACTAGTTGCAGTAAAATGAGTTGTACTACAAGCATAAACATTCATTCCTTCACACACATAAACTCACACGAACACATTTATTCATACACTTCACTTTTATAAGTGAAGCTTATGGTGTTATTACCAAAACTGAGGAGCACGATGTTGATGATGAGTGCATGAATACGACATGTGATGTAGAGTGTGTTGTGATGTATTAAGTGACGACCAGGATGATAATGATGATAATGACTATGTGCATGATGATGTTTATGGCTGTTGATGATGGTTTATTATCATTGAAAGCTCTTTTGAATTTTAGCTTGAATGAGTTTGTATAAAAATATATGTTTTCAATTTAGTCGAAGGCACAATAGGTCCAAAAATTTAAAAAATACCTAAGTCTAGATAGTCTATAGTCTAGTCTATACTCTAGTTTGCGGTCTAGTCAATAGTTTAGTCTACAGTCTATAGTCTAGTCCATAGTCAAGTCTTTAGTCTCGTCTATAGTCTAGTGTATAGTCTATAGTCTCGTCTAGTCTAGTCTATAGTCTAGTCTATAGTCTAGTCTATAGTCTAGTCTATAGTCTAGTCTATAGTCTAGTCTATAGTCTAGTCTATAGTCTA
>NW_025811821.1:0-1839 GCF_022045245.1 Lucilia cuprina
CTATCTATCTATCTATCTATCTATCTATCTATCTATCTATCTATCTATCTATCTATCTATCTATCTAGTTGTTCTAGGGAACCTCTTTCCGGCTTTGTGTCTAATTGGATGTAAGCTGTCCCATGAATAAGGGAAAATGAGTTTCAGTAATTCCTAAATATGTTCAACAATTTGTATCATTATTATATCAGTAACAAATTAAATCAAAACCAAATATAAATGAAATATAATTATTCATTATGTAAAAAAATCAAAATATACAAATAATAAACATCACATGACTTCTAGCAAAATATGTTTAAAATTAATAATCAATTACATTATAATTTAAACAAAAATGTGCTGATAAACAAAAAAACTATCAAACTACTACGCGTAATAACAAATAATGACAATAATAATGAATTCAAAATTATCAATTTTAATTCGAATTCGTATAAACTTATAAATGATAATAAATTCATGTATACAACATTTAACACCAAAACATAAATGAAAATAATATCATAAAAGGGGGTGAAAAAAATTATAACTGAAAGCAGAAAAAGTAACAAACTAAATACAATTACAAAAATTAAATTAAATAAGTTGAAAAACAAAAAAACATATATAACTACTGCTGATGTTTGCCTTCTGCAGGAATATCCCATAAAAATCGCATGAAATCACAAAATGGGGAGAAAATATATTGTATGATGCACTCGTATTATCTCTATACTTATGTTAATGTAGCAGAAGTTGCAACTTTACACACACACATGATGTTTTAAATGTACATCTGAACATTTACAAGAACTGCACAGTCAATGATAATGTTAAATTATGTACTGTCTAGTAGTGATAGTTAAACTCACTCACTCACTCATTCACTTCACCAATTCACTTCACTATCAGTTGTAACAGTTATTTGTAAAGTGCATATATTTCATATGTGTGTGTGTGTGTTTTTTTCGTGATATTATGTTTTCATTTTGTTGAGTTCAACTGTTCTACTTACTTTGGCATAAATTTTGCACCGATTCATCGGAATTATCGCTACAATGATTAATACCATCACATAGCAAATCGGGATGTATACAAAAACCATTTGAGCCACAGGTGAAATCCTTACATGTGTGTTCTAAAATATATACGGGAAAGAGAAGAAAAATGTACGTGATATAGTTGTGGCGAAGAAATTATTTATTAAAAGGAAAAAAAATTATATTTAGTTTTAACAATAATTCAATAGTTTTAATATTTGAATATGAATATTAATGAGGACTAAACTAAAGACTAGACTATAGATGAGAATATAGACTAGAATATAGATTAGAATATAGACTAGACTATACACTAGACTAGATTAGACCAGACTAGACTATAGACTATACTATAGACTAGACTATAGGCTAGACTATAGAATAAACTATAGACTAGACCATAGACCAGACTATAGACTAGACTATAGACTACACTATAGACTAGACTTTAGACTAGACTATAGACTATAGACTAGTTATAGACTAGACTATAGATTAGACTGTAGACTAGATTATAGACTAGATTATAGACTAGATTATAGACTAGACTATAGGCTAGACTATAGACTAGACTATAGACTAGACTGTAGACTAGATTATAGACTAGATTATGGACTAGACTATAGGCTAGACTATAGACTAGACTATAGACTAGACTGTAGACTAGATTATAGACTAGACTGTAGACTAGATTATAGACTAGATTATGGACTAGACTATAGGCTAGACTATAGACTAGACAATAGACTAGACTATAGACTAGACTATAGACTAGACTATAGACTAGACTATAGACTAGACTATAGACTAGACTATA
>NW_025811822.1:0-1811 GCF_022045245.1 Lucilia cuprina
AGTGTAATATGTGTGTTCTCTCCTAACTATCATCCAGAAATCACTAAAAGGTATACTTTCTGATGAAAAAAACGCAATAGTCATATTTTTTTGATTAAGAAAAATGGACGCACTCTTCTAACTTTTATCCGGAAGTAACTTAAAAGTATATTTCTAGAAGACGAAAGTTCGAAATAAATGTATTTTGTTTTTGTAAAATGTGCGTTCTCGTCTGACAATCGTCCAGAAGTGTTTCTGACTTGGCGTTTGGGGTGATGCGCAATAGTTTTGTCTTCGAAATGTTTGAAGGGAATTGTGCTTTAAAATGAACATTGTTGGTTTAAATCGTTGGTGGCCAAACACTACCCCGGGGTAGTTATGTTATTCTCACTAATACATACGCAATTCGAATACCGTGAGTAAAAACACAAAGTAAACACAAAACACATTCAACAAAGAAGGTCTATGTCGCTTGATGTTATGATACACCGCGAATATTTTTCAGTAGCCGTTACAAATAAATGTTTATTTCATATACGCGATTGCTTTGGCATTGGCGAAAAAAGGTCGTCCATATGAGGATGGGGTTTTATTTAAAGAAATGTGTTCCGCAATTTTTCCCTTTTTTGGAGAAATATGGACGCAAATGGAAAATATTATTAACGAATTGCCGTTGTCCCGCCAAACTATTGCTAGGCGCACAGAAAATATAGCTCTGTTTATTGAATTTGAGACAAAAGAGAGAATTAAGCAATCAAAATATTTTTCTATATGTTTTGATGAAAGTGTCGATATTTCAGATACTAGCCAGATGATTATAAGTATGTGTCCGAACTGTCAACAATTTCTTTAATTCATTTGAAGAAATATTAAAATTGGAATCATTTTATGGGAATGTCAATGGTAAAACCATATATGATTCGTTCGATCGGAATCGATTAGAAGGCGATCATACTCACAGAAAGTTAGTTGCGTTTTTAGAGGATATTAATGCGGAATATGGTGATATTTTATTATAGTAAGTAAGAAGTAAGATGGCTAAGCAGAGGGAAAAGTCTCGAACGTCTCTTTGAATTAAGAGAAGAAATAGCACAATTTTTACAGATCGAATCTTCTCCAAAAGACGCAGATCTTCTTCTTGCAATTAACTCTCCTGATTTTTTATTTAATTTAGCTTTCCTTGCTGATATTACTTTACAAATAATTTAAATCTTATTTTACAAGGGAGAAATAAAAACATTGCTGATTTATATTATTCTATATTTGAATTTTCCAAAAAAAACTCCTTATATTGAAAAATCAAATTGCTCAGAAAATTTGACGAATTTTCCAAGAGTAGCAAAAATTTTTTCAAAATATCGGAACGTAGATAAACTTAACGAATTCAATGAAGAAAGTAATAAACTCATAGAGAATTTTAAAGACATTTTCACCACAAATTGGGCTATTAATATTTTTTAATAACCCCCTTTCATGCCCGCTTGAAAACATACCAGAAAATATTCAACAAGAACTAATTAATTTGAGAGAAGATTTATCCATTCCAATGGATACTGGAATATCTTTCTGGAGTAACATTTTTCCCAATAAATATATAGCCTGTAGAGATTTAATGCTAAGATTATTTTCAATGTTTTCAACGCGAGTCTACTTTCTCAGCAATGTCTCAAATCAAAAATAAATATCGGAACCAACTCACTGATAGTCACTTAGAGGCATTGCTCAAAATAAAATGTTACGATAAAGAAATTGATATTGAAAAATTTATTGAATATCATAATTCAAATATATAATAAAAATTCTATTAAATTAAAAATTAAAGTTAAATAATT
>NW_025811823.1:0-1841 GCF_022045245.1 Lucilia cuprina
TAGTTCAGTTCTAGTTCAGTTCTAGTTCAGTTCTAGTTCAGTTCTAGTTCAGTTATAGTTCAGTTATAGTTCAGTTATAGTTCAGTTATAGTTCAGTTATAGTTCAGTAATAGTTCAGTTATAGTTCAGTTGTAGTTCAGTTCTAATTCAATTCAAGTTCAGTTCAGTTTTAGTTCTAGTTCTAGTTCAAGTTCAGTTCTAGTTCAGTTCTAGTTCTAGTGCAGTTTCAGTTCTAGTTCTCTGCAGTACCATTTCCAGTTCAGTTTTAGCATAGTTCAGCTTCCAGTTTAGTTCTAGTTAATTTATAGTTCTAGTTAACAGTTCGAATTTCAAATAAATTGAAAAACAAAAATTCTTTAGAAATCTTAAGGAGAAATCTCTAATTCTCTTCTTTTAATTTAGAATTATATATCGCTTAACACTAGAGTCAGCCAACAAATAGACATCAAGTGCAGCCAGCAGTTAACTAAACAATAAAATATTGCTCAAAAGGAAACCTTACTGTTTGTTGGCTTGTAATAATAATGTTGGTGACATTCAAAATGTGACCTACAAAATAACAACAACAAATGTTGTTGTTTCTTTTAACTGGGAACACAAAGTTTTGGGGGAAATGTTATTTTTTTACAAACAAATAAATAACAATAAAAATTAGACAGACAGACTGGGTGAGAAATAGCTTCATACATACATACATACATATGTATAAATATAGGAATATTTGTTAGTTTATTTTACATATTTACACTAGCTTCTATTTTTTAAAACAACTGACAAAATGACAGTCTTTTAGCTAGTTATGCATTCACCTGATGTTTCATTGTATTTCAAATAAAAAAGTCATACATAAAGATTTACAGTAATGAAGAAAATAAAGTAATAGTATAGTTAATAAAATTTCTATAGAAAAGTTTTAAATATAAAGAATTAATTTTAAATAATTATAATATTCTGAATTACCTTTGTTAATGTTGTTGTTTATTGTTTTACTCTTAACTTTAAATTTGAAATTTATTATATTATGCACATTTTTGCTCTTTACTGTTGTCACGCAGAACTAACAAACAATTGCATTTAAATTGCGGTTTTAGGTTAATTTTTATCACTTATTCATACTTACTTTCAAAATTTAAAGAAAATACATGGAAACGTTAGTTTTTTATTAATAAAATATCACAACACAAACAAATATTTATAAACTGTTATAAATAATTTTTATTTTTTTATCATTATTGTTATTATTTTGTGTGTTTTGTTTTTCTTCTGCAGTTTTTACTGGTGGTACGTTTGTATTAAACACAATTATTATTCATTTCAACAACTTGTTGTTTTGTTGTCTTTTTATTATTATTGTTGTTTTTGTTTATAAAATAAGAAAAAAAATTTGAAACCAAAAAAATAAAAAAGTTTCACTTTTTTAAATGGCCAATTTTGTTTATTCATACATTGTTGTTTTGTTGTTGAAAAAAAAAAATCATTTAAAATCTTATTAATTTTCATTAAATAAGGAAGTAAAATATTCAATTAACTGTTTTAAAGAATTTATTTTAAAACTACTTTAATTATTAACAATCTTTGGAGCTTTCAACAAATTTTGAACTTAAATAGAAAATTTAATTCGTATTATAGAACAAGTCTTGAACAGCTTATATTATTATTAAAATAAAAAAAAGATAATATCATCAAAACTGTATCTCAGGACCTAACCTAGTTCCGAAAGCATTAGATTCAGATTCAATTCAAGTTCAGTTCTAGTTCAGTTCTAGTTCAGTTCTAGTTCAGTTCTAGTTCAGTTCTAGTTCAGTTCTAGTTCAGTTCTAGTTCAGTTCTAGTTCAGTTCT
>NW_025811824.1:0-1099 GCF_022045245.1 Lucilia cuprina
TCCGAGGTCTGCAAAAATATTTCTTCAAACAAAACTTATATAAAGTCGAAGTATTATTTAAAAACAGTATTGTGGCCGAACGTGGTTGAGGAGGAGGAAAATGCAGATGATATCAGCGAAATATTTGTCGAAGATTTAAGTAACATTATTTAAAACCTTTTTAATAAGGAATTTTGTACAAGGGTCGTATACCCATATAATTTAAACATTTCAAAATTATAAATGTTAATTTTATAAACTATACTGACAATTTTATATGAATTTTAAATAAAGAATATTATAAAGTAAAAGTTTTATAAACGAGTATTCTTACTAAAAAACGATAGTGCATTTTTACCCTTTTTAAACTCAAAAAATACGCTTTTTTACCCGTTTTTTAATTTTATGTGCGCGTTTTAATATACAATCGCTGGCAACACTGGTCAACGACACTATCTCTTTAATTTTTTTCGGAGGATTATTCTCAACATTATTTTCATCGTCATCGGTTCGGGCTTGTTTCATGTTGTTGCTTTCATCAAAAAAAGTGATTGGTACAAAGTATTTGGAGAGCGGCTTCGTGGTTTGCATATATGACACTTCCATGAAGTTTTTCTCTCACCGTACATTGATAGATATGTAATTTCGGAAAGGGGGGAGCAGGGTGAAAAATTAAAATTTGAGTTGCAGTTGTAACATTTAACATAATTTGTTGTTGTTATTTCTTTGTTACATTGTTTACAGAGAACTGCTTTACTCATTTTTGTACTCTTTTTTAAATATTTTTTGAATTTATTTTAGTTTTTGTGTTTATTTTGGATTGTAATCTGTTTATAATTTTCAAAGATAAAAGTTTTTATATTAAATTCACTTCGTTTATAAAGTATTTTTTAATAATTTTTTTTACAGCAATTTGCTTAATTGTGACGATTTTTATTTTTTGCACTTTTGCACTTTTGAACTGTTTTATTTGTTTATTTTAGAGAGCGTAGAAAAACTGAGAACTGAACTAGAACTAAAACTGAACTAGAACTGAACTAGAACTGAACTAGAACTGAACTAGAACTGAACTAGAACTGAACTAGAACTGAACTAGAACTGAACTAGATCTGAACTAGAA
>NW_025811825.1:0-1209 GCF_022045245.1 Lucilia cuprina
TAATGGAATTATTTAGGTCAAATATCTGAAATAATCGTGGGACTCCCACAGATTAAAATTTAGTTTTCTTTAAAAAATAGTACATTTTTTGAAAATTTCTGGAGGGGAATAATGGAACTGAGTGGAAGTTACATATATCCCACTATATGCATATTTTAGTCTAAGAAGTACCTAATGGAATTATTTAGGTCAAATATCTGAAATAATCGTGGGACTCCCATAGAAAAAATTTAGTTTTCTTTAAAAAATAGTACATTTTTTGAAAATTTCTGGAGAGGATTAATGGAACTGAGTGGAAGTTACATATATCCCACTATATGGAAATGTTAGTCTAAGAAGTACCTAATGGAATTATTTAGGTCAAATATCTGAAATAATCATGGGACTCCCATAGAAAAAATTTAGTTTTCTTTAAAAAATAGTACATTTTTTGAAAATTTCTTGAGAGGATTAGTGGAACTGAGTGGAAGTTACATATATCTCACTATATGGACGTTTTAGTTTAAGGTGTACCTAATGGAACTATGTAAGTTAGATATCTGAAATAATCGTGGGACTCCCACAGAATAAAATTTAGTTTTCTTTTAAAAAATGGTACATTTTGTGAAAATTTCTGAAGAAGAAAAATGGAACTGATGTAAATTTTAGTCTAAGAGGTACCTAATGGAACTATATAGGTTAAATATCTGAAATAATCGTGGGACTCCCACAGAATAAAATTTAGTTTTCTTTAAAAAATAGTACATTTTTTGAAAATTTCTGGTGAGGATTAATGGAACTGAGTGGAAGTTACATATATCCCACTATAAGGAAATGTTAGTCTAAGAAGTACCTAATGGAATTATTTAGGTCAAATATCTGAAATAATCGTGGGACTCTCACAGAATAAAATTTAGTTTTCTTTAAAAAATAGTATATTTTTTGAAAATTTCTGGAGAGGATTAATGGAACTGAGTGGAAGTTACATATATCCCACTATATGGAAATGTTAGTCTAAGAAGTACCTAATGGAATTATTTAGGTCAAATATCTGAAATAATCGTGGGACTCTCACAGAATAAAATTTAGTTTTCTTTTAAAAAATAGTACATTTTTTGAAATTTTCTGGAGAGGATTAATGGAACTGAGTGGAAGTTACATATATCCCACTATATGCAAATTTTAGTCTAAGAGGTACCTAATGGAACTATATAGGTTAAATATCTGAAA
>NW_025811826.1:0-2109 GCF_022045245.1 Lucilia cuprina
AGTCTATAGTCTAGTCTATAGTCTAGTCTATAGTCTAGTCTATAGTCTAGTCTATAGTCTAGTGTATAGTCTATTCTATAGTCTAGTCTATAGTCTAGTCTATAGTCTTGTCT
Organism: Lucilia cuprina; assembly: GCF_022045245.1. Lineage (NCBI taxonomy): Eukaryota > Metazoa > Arthropoda > Insecta > Diptera > Calliphoridae > Lucilia > Lucilia cuprina. Next base: position 114 of record NW_025811826.1, read on the forward strand.
ATAGTCTAGTCTACAGTCTAGTTCTATAGTCTAGCCTAGTCTATTATATATATAGTCTATGGTCTAGTCTATAATCGAGCCTATATATTTATTTTTTGTTTTGCCCGCCGCTGCCTTATAATATTATAAACTATTTATATTCGTATAAGTGCCGAGCGTAATAGCAAGTCACTTTACAACATGTGGACGGAAGGAAGTTTGCAAAAGCAAATTACCCACTATTATAATAGTATAATGAAATTTAATAACTTCTATTATAGCAAGATGGTTACAAGACTTGGGGTGCAATTTGAAAAAAATAAAATACAATTTAGAAAAAAAGCTCAAACCAGAAACATTTGTGAAAACTTTTTAAAAGAAACTGTAAAAGTCCCCGTGGTTAGGAAAATTATAAAGAGAAAAGATTTTTTTTAAATACAAAAAGTAATATATTTTTTTCATAAGGATTGATTGATTATAAGTTTAATTTTAGTTATGCCAAGGGTTCTGTTTTTATAAAATACAACAGCACATAAAAAAAAAATTCTAAAAAATATAATTTTTATATTAATTTTTTTACTTGAATTAAATTAAACAGCTTTTTAACAAAGTCTTTGTTTATTTGTGCGAAATATCCTTTAAGTATGCTTTACTTCTTTTAGAACAATAATTTAGGAAATAAAAATGTTTTAGAATTTACAATTTAATTAAATTTCCCTTTTAATATTAATTTTTATTTCATATTGAAAATTTCCTTTCTTTTATAAATTTACCATAATCTCAGTTTTAATTTTAATTGTTTAACAAAAGAACTTTTCATATTATTTAATAAATATTTAAATAAATATTTCACACAAACATTTACATCTTGTTGAAATTCAAAAATTTAACCTTTTATTTGCTCTCTCTATATCTCTCTGTATTGTGTTTTAAAAACAATAGGTAATAATTTTCTTTTTGTAATAGATAACACAATAACAATGATAGTAAACATTTTTTTATGTATGCATGTGTATATTCAAAGGAATTTCCGGTTGGAAGTGTACACATGTGTATGTGTTTTTGTATCTTTAATATTGTGTTTTTTTTAATACATATACTGCCAACACAAACAAATGATTTTTTATGGTTAGACTTCCGTTAGTCATACCTCAAACATTACCTACAAATGCATACACATGTATGTGTATACATTTGTATACATGTATGTACATTTTTACAGGGAAATACATGTATATACACATGTTGTGACAAAAACCACACTATCGGGAAAAAATAGAGAAGTGACATCCCAATAATTTTGGGGAAATATTAAATTTGTTGGAAATTTAATCTACAGACTAGACAAGATTATAGACTAGATTATAGAAAGGACTATATACCGGAATATAGACCAGACTATAAACTACACGATAAACTAGAATATGTATTAGACTATAGACTAAACTATAAAATTACACTATAGACTATAGAATTGACTATAGACCAGACTATATACTAAACTATATACTAGACTATAGACTAGAATAAAGACTATACTATATTCTAGAATATAGACTAGACTATAGTTTACACTATAGACTTGAATATAAACTAGACTAATGAATAGACTATTGACTAGACTATTGATTAGACTTTAGACCAGACTATATACTAGACTATATACTAGACTATAGACTAGACTATAGACTAGACTATAGACTTGACTATAGACTTGACTATAGACTTGACTATAGACTAGATTAGAAACGATAGACTAGACTATACACTAGACTAAACTATAGGCTAGACTAAAGACTAGACTTAGACTATACTATAGACTAGACTATAGACTAAACTATAGACTATACTATAGACTAGTCTATAGACTAAACTATAGACTATACTATAGACTAGTCTATAGACTAGACTATAGACTATACTATAGACTAGTCTATAGACTAGACTATATAATAATCTAGACTAGACTAGATTATTGACTAGACTATTGACCAGACTATAGACTAGACTATAGACT
>NW_025811827.1:0-2491 GCF_022045245.1 Lucilia cuprina
TATCTATCTATCTATCTATCTATCTATCTATCTATCTATCTATCTATCTATCTATCTATCTATCTATCTATCTATCTATCTATCTATCTATCTTTCTTTTTATCTATTCAGCTTTAACTAAATATAACAATTCATTAAAACGATTTTTTGCAACTAGTTACGATTCAAAGCTAAAGAGCAAAAAAACAGTGTCACATAGTATCCATGGAAACCTTAAATATTCTATTTATAGAAATCATTTGTAACACCCTGAATAAATTTAAAAAATTTCAACTCTTCCATTTTCCTCATTCTCCATAATTTATACTGCCACAGTTTCTTTATTGTTACGACTCCCACTTCTTTTAACCCCTTGTCAGTTCGACGTAATGATACATTTTACATTCCTTTATGAAAAACAAAATTGAGAAGATGAAAAAGGCAAGTTAGGGAAACAGTAAAAAGGAAAGTAAAAAATAGTTCTCATTTAAAAATGTAGACACATCCATCATTTTTGGATGGCTCAAACTTAAACAAGCAGTGTCAGTCTGCCAGTCACTGGGAGGTAGAGAGAAAGAGAAGTGGTGGCGTTCGTCGTGCAACAACTAAACAACAACTGGAGGAGATTTAAAAATAAAAAAATGAAACGATTATTCTTTTTTCGTACAAGTAACACAAATACCCACATTTTATGATGTAAAAGTAGATTAAAAAGTTTTAGTGGTACAAAAGTGTGAAAATCATTAGTAGACTAGGGGTTTTATTTCGAAAATTTTCGATAAATTTAATTTAATAGAACATTTTTGAAAAATTTTATTTTTTTGCTACAAAATTTTTTATTTATAATTTTAGATTTTTTTTTACCTTTTTATAAAATTTTTTAACAAATTTCCTTTTTATAGAAAAACTCTTAACTATGAAGTTTTTTAAAAGATACAGGAATAAAAAAAAAAACGCAAAAAACCCTCTAAGCTAGCTTCATCAAACGGACACAGTTAGTCACTCAACCAGTCATTTACTCAGTTAACGTTAAAACTTTACAAACGTTTTTTTTTTGGTTTTGTTTTTGCTCTTGTGCCATTTTACGTAACATTGAAATGAATTTGACCAAACAGAGAAGATGCTACATTCTCTTCTTCATGTTTAAATTATACTGTTCTCACTACTACACGTAACTTACCTTTGTAACAATTTAGCACTACGTTCATCCATGGGCGGATATTGACGACCCTTTGATTTGCCCAAACATTTATTGCGTTTTTCATTCACCACCTGACAAAAGAAACCCTTCTTCACATCGTAACGCAATTGATTGGAATAGTCAAAGGCCGGTTGTATTTTCAAAAAACGTTGCAGGTCATTCATCACATCCACTGGATTGAGACGCAATTGCTCACCGTCAATGATGTGCAACTGTTGGGCAGGATAATACGATAGCCAACGTTCCAAATGTTGTGCGTATTTGCCAGGATTAAGGCAACGATTACGCAAATCCCTGAGTGCTTTTGGTGCCGAATCAGATGCCGTTATGACCTGTGAAAAGAAAACATAGAAAAAAACCATGAAACGTTTAAATTGTAAAAAAGAAATTTGCAAGAAATGAAAAAAAACAACGGATTGAGCAATATAAAACTGCAATTACAAACAACACCAAGACCTGGTGAAATGTGAAAAAGATTAACTTGCTAAAGTTCATAAACTATATGATGAAAATCTACTAAGTACAAACAACTACGTATGTACTACGTAGTCATGTAAAGTACAAGAAAATAATAATATTTAGTACATTATAATAGTTTTATACAAAAGTTAAGTGTATTTTTTTCTATTTTACCTTTTTCTTTTTATGTTTTATTATTCTATTCTTACTTTTCTCACTTAGCATAAAGTAATTTTTATACTTTTTAAGCTGATTTTCATGACGGATAAAACGTAATTTAATCTCGAAACTATAGACTTACAAAAAAACATTTACTAGCAAAACCTGCACTTGCAACCATTTACTACTGCTCTATAAAGCGCTGCTATGCTTGAGTTAAAAATGCGAGTTTTATTTACTTGCTTTAGCGCTCATGCCACAATCAGTAAAAAAGGAAAACAGAAAAATTTGTTTCTAACACTTTTAATATAGAACTTCTATCTAGTAATTGATTATTTTAAAATTGCGAACCAGGGAAACGATAGTATTTGGCATAGAAGCAAAACCAAAAGTTTAAGAGGCTTTCTGATAATAGTTGTAAGAGACGATATTAAGACGGTTTAAATTGGAAAAGTTGTGTAACAAATTATCAAAGAAATAATTTGTTAAAAGAAATTTTAGTCTAAATTTATTAAAGAAGTATAGAAATCGAACGAAATGTATCTGTAAATGTATCGATAAACTTTTTTGTCACAGAGATGGATGGAGAGATGGAGCAAGATAGATAGATAGGTAGATAGATAGATAGATAGATAGATAGATAGATAGATAGATAGATAGATAGATAGATAGATAGATAGATAGATAGATAGA
>NW_025811828.1:0-4425 GCF_022045245.1 Lucilia cuprina
GTCTATAGTCTAGTCTATAGTCTAGTCTATAGTCTAGTCTATAGTCTAGTCTATAGTCTAGTCTATAGTCTAGTCTATAGTCTAGTCTATAGTCTAGTCTACAGTTTTGTTTATAGCCAGGTCTTAAGTGTAGTCTATAGTTTGGTCTACAGTTTCGTTAAAATTCCTGATTAGGGTTTGCCACACCGAACTTCAGGGTAATATTCAAACACATATACATACATTTTCATAGTTCCATATAAAAACTATATAAAACTATTAAGAGGAAAAAATTGTAATGACGATGATGAAACTTTACATTAAACAAGTACAAGTTGATTCTTTCTTTCTGTTTTATAGTCATAGTCATATGCACAAAATACATTCATAGTTCTTTTTCATATTTACACTACTCTACACTGTAAGTTGATAATTTAACAAGCACAGCATAATTATATTGCACTCACAAAGTATTTACATGGGCCACGAGGAGGGGGGAAGGTAACCTAATTAGTAAATGTCAACAGAAATATGAAAAGTAAGTACTAATCGTACAAGTGTAAAAAGGCTTTTATTAATTAAGTAAAAGTTACATTAAAGAAGACTACTGCTACGTTATTGATTTAAGCTATTTTTTAACAGCTGCTATATACTTGGTGGGAGATGAGTAGTAGAAGTCTTCGTTATAGTAACAAAATTGCAAATTTTAAATACAATTTTTAAACTAAAAACGTACCTTAAAACAGATTGGAAGTTAAACTGAAAAGAAAGAAAATTATTAAAAACAATTAGTTAAATGATTTTAAATTTATTAGTGCATACTTCAGCCTAACTTATTGACTCCCTCTGAGCTATACTTCCTTAGTAAACAAGGAACAATCTTTTTCATTTTCAAAATCGAGGACAAGAGGAAACTTGAGAGGTTAGTTAGGCATATTAAAAGATTCAAAACAATTAACATTAAAAACCAAACATAAACATTAACAACAACAACAACAACTACTTAAGACCAACGACAACATTTAGTTTATTAGTTAAGTTCGTTTTCAAAATTAACAGTTTGTTAAACGTTTCAATACCCTATAAATTAATCCGCTTTACAACAAGTACATGAAAAAACAAAAACAACAACACCACCACCAAGGAACTTATATTAACACACCCATTTACATTATTATCATGTTAGCACGACACTCATTCCTAGAATTTGTATTTAGTGGTCAATGGCTGGGAGGTCGATTAAAATTCTATTTCATAAAACTTAATTTGTATTAAATTGTATTTACAAGCTTTCACACATGCAGACACATTAGTTTACAAACAAATAAATAAATTATTTTGCAAAAAAGAGGGGCGGTGGACAGAGTTTGAAAAAAAAAGAACATTTTAATTGATTTTCCAAAAAAAAAGTGATTTACAAATAGAAATTTAGCTGCTTGAAAAAAGGGGAAGCAGAATAGATAATTGAAGCCCATTGATTAATATTGTATTAAATAATAATTAAATAATACTGTTCTAAATACACAATAACATGGTTCCACCGATTTTGTCTAAACCATTTTACATAAAACAGTTATAACTCAATTTTCACGAATCAGACTATTGTTCAAGGCAAGCAGACTTAAGCTTGTTATTATACCTCAATAATATAATTAAAATTTAATTATTATTTTAATAGAATTTAAAGGGTTTTAATTAGCGAACTATTTTTTTTATAAATGAAACAAATTTTTACGTACTTAAAGAGCTTAAAGTTCAGACTGTACACGGAATATAATAAAGACTATAGTCCGTACTATAGACTGACTATAATCCGAACTATAGACTGATTATAGTCCAGACAATAGACTGACTATAGTCCACACTATAGACTGACTATAGTCCACACTATAAACTGATTATAGTCCAGGCTCTAGACTACAATCCAGAATATAGACTGACTATAGTCCAGACTACAGACTATCTATAGTCCATGCTATAGAATGCCTATATTCCACGCTATAGAATAACTATAGCCCACGCTATAAACTAACTATAGTCCACACTATAGACTAACTATAGTCCAGAATATAGAGTGACTATTATCCACACAATAGACTGGCTGCATGATAGACAATAGGCAGGCTATAGTCCAAACTATAAAGATAAACTATAGCCTAGACTATAGTTTGACTTCAGTCCAGACTATAAACTAAATATATACCAGACTAAAAAGATAACGTATTCCACGCAATAAATGGACAATAGTCCAAAATATAATATAGATTGACTATAGTCCACTCCATAGACTATGGAATGACTATAATGATTGTAATAAAGACTATGGATTGACTATAGTCCAAACTATAGATAACCTATAGCCTACACTATAAATTGACTATAACCCACACTTTAGATTGACTATAGTCCAATCTATTGACTTACTATAGTCTTGACTATAGACTGACAAAAGTCAAGACTATAGACTGACTATAGTGCAGACTATAGACTGACTATAGTCCAGACTATAGACTGACTATAGTCCAGACTATAGACTGTATATAGTCCAGACTATACACTGACTCTAGTCCAGACTATAGACTGACTATAGTCCATACAATATACTGACTATAGTCCAAACTATAGACTGACTATAGTTCAGACTATTGACTTATTAGACTCCAGATTATTGACTGACTATAGTCTAGACTGTAGGTGACTATCCTCACTTTAGATTAACTAGAGTCCACACTATACACTGATTAAAAACCAGACTAAATACATAATAATGTTCACACTATAGATTGATTTATTCCAGCCTATAGACACACTATATACTCGCTATTGTCTAGACTATTGTTTAAGTATAGAATAACTATAGCCCTGCTTATAGTCTATACTATAGAATTGACTATAGGCTATAGTCCAAGCTTGACTTCCGGCTTTTAGATTGTTTGGTGTAAAAAGACAAAATCTTCAAATTTTGATAATAATTAATCTAGATAATGTAGTTATTTAATACATTACCTGGTAATGAGTGGTCTTTATCAAAAATATTGTTTTATTTTTTTAATGGTAATTGTAGCCAATTGTCTAGAGAATCAGTCCAATTATCTAAAGCATCTATTCAACGTTTGGGGTTCGAATTATAGCTGATATCAGTATTTTTGAAAAAAACTTCAATTTATACTTTTATGTAAAATCTATTCCAAAAGTACTTGTTAATGAAGCACAGAGTAAGCGGAAAGTCTAATAAACATAAAAAATAACTGTAGAGTCAGGTTCAAGCCGGGAAAAGTCGGGTAAGCACATTTGTAACCAATTATTTTTTGAACCTTGTTGAACAAAAAATAATTAGTTATTTCCCTCAAAAGTAAGTACTTTCATATTGTTTAAGTATTACCTGCCTGCTAACCGAGTAAGTAAAGGTTTTCCTAAAAATATTTGATGTAACAGTTATATCCTATGGACTTTTCCCTTTTTTGTCAACATTAACATCCATGACTTTCTACAGCATATTTACAAAATCCTTTTCTAGCCTTAATCACTTAACTAGATTTCCAACTCTCTCCCCCTTCTCAAAAGGCAATTTAGTTTTCCCTTTTTTCAGAATCTCAACAAGTAGCAGCTGGGTATACATTAATGTTGGTTTTATTACAATTTATAATTCTATAGAATTTTGGTACAACAAAAAATAAAATAACAAATAAATATTTTTTATTTTATTTTTTTGAGGTTATTTCGCATATTCCACATGTTGAACTAATTAAACATTGAAAATTGTAGAATTGTAGCTACTCAAGCTTTTTTTACAGTTAGGTTCGTTATAGCATTGGAGGAGGAATTGGTTGGTGGATATCAGAAACCATAACAACCAAACCATCAACAACATCACATGTTATGGAGAAGTTTATTTCAGTTTAGTTTGTTTTTTTGTTAGTTTTTCTAGATAAATAAATTGACTTCAATTCTGGGAAAAACAACTATAATTTTTGTTGTGTTATTGGCTTCGTTTATTTTATGTTCTAAAATCACATGGAAAAAAACTTAAGACTGAAGGAAAATTGTATATATATAGTATAATATATATGTGGATGGTTAGATGTACATAGTTATGTGGAACTGCCATATGTTGGCAAATGTGTTAATTGATGAAAATTGAAAATATTTTACAATTTTGTACTCAATGGTCTTGAATAACAATAGAACAGAAAAGATCGAGTGCAAAATTGAAAAGGAAGAGTAGAAAATACTAAATGAAATTCTTATAGATTTTTAATTAAAGTTAGTTTAACAATTAGCATTTTTTGTGGTTAGTATATAAACTAGAGGTTTCATATATTTGTTGGGGGTTTTCAGAGAAAATTAGATAGATAGATAGATAGATAGATAGATAGATAGATAGATAGATAGATAGATAGATAGATAGATAGATAGATAGATAGATAGATAGATAGATAGATAGAT
>NW_025811829.1:0-1980 GCF_022045245.1 Lucilia cuprina
CTATCTATCTATCTATCTATCTATCTATCTATCTATCTATTTATCTATCTATCTATCTATCTATCTATCTATCTATCTATCTATCTATCTATCTATCTATCTATATATTGGATTTATTGGATTTTACTAATAATCCCCAAAAAATGTTTAATTAATTTATTTTGTCCTCCAAAATATTTTCTTTAACCATTAGAATAGAAAAAAACACCTCTGCCAAAGTCTCATGTGATTTCATTAGAGAATATCCAACAATGGCTTCTTGATAAAAATTTTTTATTACAGTTCATTAGAAAAGTATTTAATTTCAAAAACGTTTCAATTTTTTTGACAACGAATTTATATAGAAAAAATCAAAATTATTTTTATCGTCTGTTGGTTACAAGCTGTTATTTTTCATATTTTTTTATATTAATAATAATTTTATTTGTTTGTTTATGTTTATGATTGTTGATGCTGCTCTCCGACGGACTGACTGACTGACTATAGAACAAATTTTTATTTATTTTCTTTTATATATATTTTTATTATTAATTTCAGACAAATTCAATAATAAATTAATGACTAAAATGCGAATAAATATGAGGCTGCTGCTGCACGAGTTCACAGCACAAAGATTTTCAATCAATAAGAGTTTAGAAAATTAAAAAGAAAAACATCATTTTGTAACAATGGCAACAAAATATTAATGGAATATATTGCAAAAAAGAACACAATTATTTAAAGAAGTAAACGAATTATTTATAAACATTTAAGTTCAAGCTTAACAACAGAAATCCCTTAAGTGTTGCAACAACCTCGCTGTAAATGTGAATAAAGAAAGTTATGGAAAACAGCAGGAGTAATAACTTGCAAAAACTAACACCTGTAATGGGTAAGTCAAAGTTGATTTTAAAAATTAAAAAACATTTATTGTAATTGACTTTCATTGTTAACCATGAATGCATCAAGTCCACAAAGGATTTCAAAAATTTGTTTAACATACAAATGGAAAAATTAAAAATCCAAATAAAATTGTTCGAAAAAGCAAAATATTTTTGCATTAATCGGAATATATTTAATATTTACATGTAAAGCATACTTATAAGTCCTTTTTAAAAAATATATAATTAATTCTACCTTTTCGAATGTTTATTATTTTAACAATTTGCACTAATTAAATATCTAATATAAAAAAATTTTTCTAATAATTCTCCATCAAAAACACAAAAAAACTACAAAACCACAAACTATTATCTATTATTTTTATCATACAAGTTATAATTAATTTCTTTGTTTAGTTTATGCAAATTTTTTGTATTTTAATTATAGTTTTGAAAAAGGTTTTTTATTACAATATACATATGTATTTTTTTCCTCCCTTCTTTTTAAAGTCAGTGGTCCCATTGTTATTATAATTCTAAGCAGTATGTGTTGATAATTTGAAACATGTAGTTATTATTTGGACTCAAGTACACTCCTCTTTTTAAAGTTTTTGTTGCTGTTACAAGAACATTAGAACTACTACATCAATAACATTATTATCGAGAACAAAAAAAAACTTTTTATTCTCGGTTTTGTTGATGTTTGTTAGTTGCAGATGTTATGACTTTGACTTTGTTTATCGAAAAAAGTTTTCATATACACACACACACATAACCCGCACAAAAACACCCAACTAGTTTTCCAACAAAATATATGAACGATAAAAACAAACAAGATGAAAAAATGCTCATTGAAGTATAATATGAACTTTAACCACAATAACAAACATGCACGTACAAGCATAAGCATGTAATCTCCCACACCCACTCTCTGTGTTTACAGTTATGCTCCTTACATGTCATCAGTCATGGAAACTAGAAAAACAATGAAAACTAAAAAACCGACTAAGTGGACTATAGACTAGACTACAGACTAGACTACAGACTAGACTATAGACTAGACTATAGACTAGACTATAGACTAGACTATAGACTAGACTATAGACTAGACTATAGACTA
>NW_025811830.1:0-2985 GCF_022045245.1 Lucilia cuprina
GTTCTAGTTCTAGTTCAGTTCTAGTTCAGTTCTAGTTCAGTTCTAGTTCAGTTCTAGTTCAGTTCTAGTTCAGTTCTAGTTCAGTTCTAGTTCAGTTCTAGTTCATTTTTAAATTTTGTTGCCTATTTTCAGGCTGTTTTCAATTGAAATTATTCCATACTTCGTTGATTAACAAAAACAGTTTCCGAGATTTGCGAGACTTGAATCAAACACTTTTTTAGAAATAACTTTATCTTCTAGTTTCTAAAACTATGTAAACAAAATTTGGGTCAGTTTTGTTAATAACCAGTTTTTTGTTTAACATAAATAAACCCTATTTCTATGCTTTACACATTTGACATATAACACGCCAAAAAACAAAACCGGAAATCATTTTTTGCCTTTATGTCAGTCAAAGTAAGGGGTTAAAGTTCAACTTTTTTGTCCTAACATATTTATGATATGAAATTAAAATATCTAGCCTTTTTTTAATAGAGAAATTTTCCTAATAAAACTAATATTAATAGAGAAATACAAAATTTTATTTAATAATAACATAAGAAATACTTACAACTAAATATAACTACAAGAAAATACAACCCTTTTTCTATGAGACTGAAATGCATGTGCATTAGAAATCCTTTGTTAGAGTAATAAAAATTATTTTTAATTTAGTTGTGCGATAAAGAAAGGCGGCTTGTTTTTTTTTTCTTTTTTTTTTAAATAAGCGGCACGCACACGTGCCTGGGGGAAAATTATATATTTGTGAAGGGAAGTTGTTAGAAGAAAATAAAATTTTCTAATTGGAATAGATTTTCTGCGAAAGAAATTTTTTGTTATGAATATAAATTAAAACAACCCTAAATGAAGGCCTTTAAGCAAAGCATTTGAAAAAATATTAGATTTTGAAGAAAAAAACACACATGAGAAAAAAAGGACTAATTGCTGAATAAAAAATAGGGTGGAGGACGGTCTTGAGAAATTGTTTATTATTAAATAGAAGTAAGATGAGAAAAATAAAAGTTGAATTGTTTTGGATTTTTAGAAAACGTGTTTAAAATTAAAAAAGGTTTTTTCCTTGTGATTAATTTGTACATTTATAAGGTGTTAACTAGGTGTCAATTTCTTTAATCAATATAACAATACTTTAAGTGAAATCTTTCGAAACAAATATCTTCAATTATGTAAATATTTTTTTTAATTCAAAATATCTTAACATTTGTCTTGCTGTTTTGGTCACGTGTCAACATTTAGTGTGCTTTTTCCCTTTTAACTCTATTGTTATATTCATTTCCAAAACTTAATTATAGTATTTAAATATTTTATGCTTTTAAACCTAAATCAAATAGAAAATGTTAATATCTTTCTAACAAAACAAAAAAAAAAAACATAAATTATAGCTTTTGTCCATTCCAAACCCTTATATTTCTGTAGCAAATGACAGTTTGTCTTATACAACCCTTAACAAATCATGTAATAGAATTTTCCAATTGATTATATATTATTGCATTACATATCTCAGTGACAGGATTCAAGTATCAGTAAACGTTTAGAAATTTGTTAGAAATTTACAAAAAATTCTTAAGTTTAATATAATTTTCTGGTTGTCTATCAATCAAATGTTAATGATAGTCTCTGAAAAGGTAGATATGGCTTTGTTATCATAAGGGAGGTTATTATTTACAAATCTATATAATAATATTTATAATTAAATATTTAAATTTCCTCGAGACAAAATATTTAATTAAAAAAAAATGTTGTTATGATATCAACCTATAGAAATTGTTATAGAAATTGTTAATGTCAAGACATTATTTTAAAGAATATGTTTTTGCCCAAATATTAACAAAATGTTTTCAGTTCTTAAAAAAATTCCCCAAAAATAGTAAACATCTTATTATGATCTGTTTTATTTTTTTTACCTTAAAAGCTGTAAAAGGCTAAAGCCTAAACAGCGGCAATGATTTTTATATCGCTTTAAAAAGATAACCATATTAACATTTATGTTTAATATTTTTCGAGTAGATTTTATGAGATTAGATTTGTTAAACATAAAAAATTATATGATATATACACCCATACTCTAGCTAAGGGTTGTTAAACCGCCTTAAAGTAGGCTATGATTTTAAATACAAAACATCTTAAAAAAAACTTTACTTAAAGCCTAACATATAAAGTTATTTTAAATTGAACGTTAACAGTTTTATGTGTTTGTTATCCTTCCTATATTCTTATAGACATAAATAAATTTTCAAAAAAATTTTATAAACAATTTTTATAGCATACTTTCCAAGTTGGCCATAAAATATTATATAATCGTAAAAATATCTATAGTAAAGAAGGGGTAGTTACCCTATGTGTCCATAAAATATGACGCGTCTTCTATAACTTTATTTTCTTTAAAAAATACTAAAACTTAAGTAAATTTAAAAATTTTTACTAAATTTCTTTTTTATATACAAATATTTGTTATATTAGTGGGGTAATTGTTTAGTAGAAAATTTAAACAAAAACTTATTTAAGTTTTATAACTCTTTAACAAATATAATAAACTTAAGTTTTTTCCCTGTTCTGTTTTTATCATATTCTTTTTGTGTTTCTGCATTTTATGCAAGTACTTTAAAATAATCTACAATATTTACTCAGTTTATAAAAGTAGTTTGAAATTCAAATTGAAAATTCTCAAAAAAAAAAAAAAAACATGAAATAGAGTATAAAAAAACACAAAAACTAAACTAAATCACTTTGTGCAGTAGAATATGTTTATAAAAAAAACTAGAAATAGAGTTTTTTCTCAGAATTTTTGGAAATCTGCTAAATTTTTAGAGTTTCCCTTAAAAAGGAAAATAAAATAATTTTCTAAAACAAAAATTTTTGTTCAAGTTTAGTTCGAGTTCTGTTTTAGTTTAGTTCTAGTTCAGTTTTAGTTCAGTTCTAGTTCAGTTCTAGTTCAGTTCTAGTTCAGTTCTAGTTCAGTTCTAGTTCAGTTCTAGTTCAGTTCTAGTT
>NW_025811831.1:0-1639 GCF_022045245.1 Lucilia cuprina
AGAACTGAACTAGAACTGAACTAGAACTGAACTAGAACTGAACTAGAACTGAACTAGAACTGAACTAGAACTGAACTAGAACTGAACTAGAACTGAACTAGAACAAGGGAATCTCTTATTAGACCAGATATCGATGCAAATACATATTAAAAAATTATTTTTTTAATAATAAATTTATTTTTTATTAAAAACCGGCACCGAGAGCACAGAGAGGTTATCACAAAAACTCATTCATAAATTCTAGTATGCAAGTTTAGATGTGTACTTTTACATACAAATAATATTTCATCATATTAAAGATGAATATAAATACCATTATTAAATTCTAATTAACGAATTAATTAATTTTGTATTTTTTATCTTTTTTTTGTCAAGGGAAACCCTAAATATCTACATACAAACAAAAAATGATAATGAGAGATTTAAACAACAACAAAACTGCAAAAAATCTATACATATGCGAGTAGATAGAACATTTTTTACAAGCGAAAACAAAAAACCGACTGAATACATGAAATTGAAATAATTTGCACTGAGATTCTTAATTTTAGTTTTAAAAGTAAATTTTACGCGAACGGTTTCATTTGCTGTGATTTTAATTTGATTTTATTTGTTATATTTTAAACATTTTTTTTTCATACGTTTGTTTGTTTTTCTACTTTTTTATATTAGTGGTTGTTGTCTTTATGGTTTTTTGTTTGTTTGTTTGTTTGTTTATCAACGAAATTTTTAGAAGCATTTAATTCTGTGACAATAAACGAAATAGTTGCAAATTTCGTAGTAAACAATATCAAATACACAAAAGCGAAAAAAAATCGTGAAATTTGTACAAAAATGTGTTTATTTTAAAATATGTAATTACTAAAGGCAGTATGTGTGTTCTAAATTAGCAAACATTTGCTTGTATCTATCTATCTATCGAAAATACTAATGAAACCACTTTTGTTACATAGTTTCATTCATACATTCCTACATCGATATATTAGTTACTTTTGTATGACAAAATGTTCAACATTTTCATTATGTCACAGTTGTTTCATTAATTCTTAATTCTGGCTTTTTAATTTTGCAAATCAAAAATGCAGCTAAACAAAATTTTATACAAAATATGCTATACATGTACCATAATAAAAACAGTGAAAATATCAAATTGCCAAAATGATTTTTAATCAAAGCAATTACATATTTTAGTAGGTTTTTCTGAAAAAAAAATAAATAAATATGCACAATGTTATGTACAATTAAATTCATAATAGTAGGAAAATTAATATGTATTGACATATATGTACATACTAGAACAATTATATATGTTTCTAGATATGCATGTACAAATGTACATAAGGGAATTTTACCGACATGATTAAATATACCTTTTAGCACTGTAGATAAATATGAGAAAGCTATCAAATTCAATTCTAGTTCAGTTCTATTTCAGTTGTAGTTCAGTTGTAGTTCACTTCTAGTTCAGTTCTAGTTCAGTACTAGTTCAGTTCTAGTTCAGTTCTAGTTCGGTTCAGTTCGGTTCAGTTCGGTTCAGTTCAGTTCTAGCTCAGTTCTAGTTCAGTTCTAGTTCAGTTCTAGTTCAGTTCTAGTTCAGTTCTAGTTCAGTTCTAGTTCAGTTCTAGTTCAGTTCTAGTTC
>NW_025811832.1:0-1421 GCF_022045245.1 Lucilia cuprina
GTTCTAGTTCTGTTCTAGTTCTGTTCTAGTTCTGTTCTAGTTCTAGTTCTGTTCTAGTTCTGTTCTAGTTCTGTTCTAGTTCTGTTCTAGTTCTGTTCTAGTTCTATTTTAGTTCAGTTCTTTTTTAGTTCTTATTCTAATTTTATTCGATTTTCTTTGTCTATCATACTTCTGTTTCTTCGTGAACATTTTATCAGTGCTAACTTTTACTAATTTACTCAGTTGACCTTTGGCTATAACTAGGATTACAAGTTTAATATAATTTCCTTTTTATTCCAGCTTTCTATGGATATTTAAATGACAACTTTTGATTTAAGTTCTTTAGCAAAATCAATGATTGAATTTTGTTATATTTTTAACATATAAATAGTTGCTTCCTTTGAGTGCCCTACAGTGGTTAGAATATATATTTAATAGTTCATATATAATGGTCAAAAAGACCATATTATGTTAGTCTTTTTCTACTTTTATCAAATTATTAAAAATAACGCAACTTCCTAAGTCGTCTTTCACTTTTCCTTTTGTAGTTTTATTATATGCTTTTAAGACACATGCTTCCATACGTCCATAATCAAACAAATTTTCTATTATATCCTGTTTAAATAAAAAAACGAAAGAACACAAAGTTGCTGTTGCTGTATTAGTATATTTGAAGTCTTTTTTCCTCTCAACTTGGCAATAGCTGCCGGATATTCTTGTCAATTTAAATATTCTTTCAAACACACATACATTGGTATCTATATAATTCAAATACATGCAAGAATTTTTGTTTAGAAAGTTGGAAAAAAGAGTGAAAAGACACAAAGATATAAAGCAATAAAATTAAAATAAACTCAATTTCCTTTTGTAATAATTCAACTTAACAAACAAATGTACAAAGCATATAAAATACATTGCTACTTCCAAATCAAAAAAAAAAAAAAAAAATACAAAAGGACTTCAAAGGGAAATAGTTTGCAAGTAAGAAACTTTAGAGAAAATTATTTTTTACTTAAAAAATTTTGCTTCAAATTAAAGATATGCCACCACCGTCGTCGTTATATTTTAGCAACAAGTTGCTGCCAAAGGAAATAAGCAGCCTACACGCAAACCCATAAAAATTTTTATAATAATGCAGTAAAAAACCAGAAAAAAGAAATGTTGGTAAAAATAGACTGTTAACAGGAAGTACAACTTAATATTAGTGTGAGTACTTTTAAGCTTTACCAACAACACCGCCATATAGTTTGCTTGATAATGCAGTTTCAAGACTATAAGCCAGAACAAACTGCTGCTATAAGTAAATAAAATAAGCTTTCAATAAAAAGTATAAAAAAACCAACTGAACAAATCTCAACACCTCTTCTGCCAATATAGAATGCATTATGCCTTTTTGTGTGCAACAATTTTATGTCGTAAAAAGGCTTTGCCAGCCAACAAAG
>NW_025811833.1:0-1100 GCF_022045245.1 Lucilia cuprina
ACAGAACTAGAACAGAACTAGAACAGAACTAGAACAGAACTAGAACAGAACTAGAACAGAACTAGAACAGAACTAGAACAGAACTAGAACAGAACTAGACTAGAACTAGAACAGCACTAAAACAGAACTAGAACAGAACTAGAACAGAACTAGAACAGAATTAGAACAGAACTAGAACAGAACTAGAACAGAACTAGAACAGAACTAGAACACAACCACTTTCGCCTGCAGTTCTTATTCTGTTTTAATTAATTCTATTTAATACACATCAACAGATTTTTACTTTTCATAAAGTTTTTATAAATTCTCCCCAAAAGAAAACAACAAAAAAAACTTCATTTGTATCCAATACATCATCTTATTTTTAAACCAGTAATAATAACAAAATCAAATTTTAAAATTCCATACCAAAATGGGGTTTGGAGGCAAACACTCGTAAATAACCCCAACCATAACGATTGCTGGGGGTGAGGGGTGACTCTAAAACTGGCGCTAAATGTTTATAAAACTTTTTTGTGTTTATTGTGTTCGTATGGTTGGCAACACAAAAAAAAAACAAAAGTGAAGAAAAAGAACGAACACAGGAAACGAACTATAAAAACGCACTCATGTGTCAAATTTAACAATGGTTTTAAGTTATTTTTTGTTGTTGTTTTTTTACTTCTATACTCTACTTAGAATATACATATTTTGTTGAAAAAAGAAATCCTCAGACCATTCAAAGGAAAAAAACTGAAAAATAAATAAAACATATTATAAATAAAAACCTGTACATGTAAATGACCTGATTAGAAAGAGGTTTTTCTGCTCAAAGTAATAACTACATTTTAATAAAGTTTGTTAAAAGAAAACTATGTAATATGTACTTTCATTGTAATAAAATTTCAGAAAATGTTTGATATACTTTTTTGTAAGTATTTCAAAGACTTTAAACTGCACACTTTACTCGCCTCCCTCCTTACTTCCCTTAAGTTGTTTTTTCCATTTGTTTCCAGAACTAGAACAGAACAAGAACAGAACTAGAACAGAACTAGGACAGAACTAGAACAGAACTAGAACAGAACTAGAACAGAACTAGAACAGAACTAGAACAGAACTAG
>NW_025811834.1:0-3214 GCF_022045245.1 Lucilia cuprina
TAAAAGAGTAAAATATGCTCTAAAAACTCGAAAATATGCCTTAAATATGCTAAAAAGTCAAATCATGCAAAATTATGCTCTTATAGGTAAAATATGCAAAAATATGCTTTAACAAATCGATGCAAAAATTCTCAAATTGATCTGAAACGTGTAAATATCTTATCCATGAGTCCATACGACGCATCACAAAAAACATGCATTTGCATATTTTGGTTTCCCTGGTGATGAATCTATTTTCTTCAAATTTTAACATAGAAAGGTATATGTATGAAATTGTTAAAAACTACGAAAAACTGGCAAAATTAGTACTTTTGTGCATAAAAACTTATTTTTGGCTATTTGAATATGAACAAAAGTGGTATCAAAAATTGGAAAAGGGCGAAAAACTGGGAAAGTCGGTACTTTTGTGCTTGGAAACTGATTTTTGTATATTCTAACTCGAAAGTATTTTCGATTTAGCTATCTTAAATGTAAAAAAAATTATTTGCAAATTTTTGTCATAACGGGTAAAAAAATGAGGGAAATTATGAAAAACGGGAAAAATACTTTTTTGTCCTTGAAAAGTATTTTTTGATAAATTTCGATTAAGCTTTTAAAGTGTCGGAAATATGAATTGGGAAAGAGATAATAGGCATTTGGGTAATTCAAATTTAACAGGTAAAAACGGGTAATTATGTGTACTTTAGGTACTTTTTCGGAAACATGCAAATACCTGAGAAGTATTTTGCTGTAATCAGTCAAAAGGTATATTGTAGAAAAATTCAAAATTAATTTGTATAAAAAGGGGTGTTTTATTAGACCTTACGTACGTAAATTGTGATCGTGTGAAGGAAATATATTTTGGTTTTAGCTTTCTCAATTTTAAGTAAAATCATGCTTTAAAGTAGAAAATGATTAAAAATCCGAAATTTTAAGTATTAATATTTTATTCTTTGTTGCTAGTTTTAAAGGTAATTTCTTACCACTCAAGCCTGAAAAATTTTGAAAAGGGAGAAAATGTGTGGTTTTGGTAAATTTTGTGAAAGTTGTTCTGAATTAATTATATATTTAGAGTGTAGAATATTAATTTGCTTGCATTGATCTATAGAGTTATTATTACAAATCATTTCAAATCGCGGGCAACACCGCGACAAATAAAGTTATCGATATAAAATTCAACACGAATACTTCCTATATATGTATAAATCACTCTAATAATTTTTTTGGAATCGGTCCAAAAAATCACTTAAACGAGCATATTTCATTGATAAATAAAGCTATCGAAATTTATAAATAATATTAATGTAACACAAAACAAAATATTTTTTAGTTTAAAATTAGAAAATATTTTTGCCTTGTTTTGCACATATTTTAAATATTAAAATATGTGCAAAACACAAATTTGTGCTTTTTAACTATATTTTTAATTAAATATATACATACTAGATTTTTGTACCCGGCGTTACCCGGGATTTTAAATGATTTATAATAAATCTATAGTTCAATTAATATTGTCTTTGCTTTTTACCCCTGAAATTAATATGTCGAAACTTAAATCTATATTTATACGATTGTGATAACACAATAACAAAGTGAGATGGAAACAGCTTTTTCACTTTTTTGAGTTATAAAAATACATCTAATACGACGAAGATAGCCATATAAATGTCAAATTCTCCATCAGTATTTTCCTCAATTTAATAGGGTTTCATGCTTGTGTGCTTGTGTAAAGGTGCCTTAGAATAAATAATATTCATTGACGTAGAGAAAAACTGTGTACTAATAAGACGTAATTGCATCAAAAAATGTAGCAAAAATACAAATATTTCCTTTGCAGTTTAATTTTTTAAAAATATTGATATTTATAAATTCAAAACTCACACAAATTCAAAAACTTCATATCATTTTTGGATTACACAACAAAATTCGTTCCTTTTATCTGTAAATTTTTAGTCTATTTAATATTTAAAATTTTAGGTATATAAGTAGAAATTACTTTTGTTTCTTCATTAAAAAAATATATTTTTACCTAGTTCCGTATTTCATTCCTTTGTGACTTTTTGGAATAATGATATAACCAATTGAAACTTCTAAGTAATATATTTAACCCTGGTCTAACGTTCGCAACGAATCTTTCCCAATACATATTTCTTACAAATTAAAAGTCAAATCGAAAGTATTTAGCTTCAGAAATGACAAATATCACTTATTAAGGACAAAAACAGTATTTTTTCCGTTTTTCATCATTTTTCCCTTTTTTACCCGTTTTGACAAAACTTTCACAACGGAAATTTGCTAATTAAAATTTCAGATGTTTGCGGATCTTACTGTGTTAGATCTTACAACGTTGGCAGTAAAATGTGCAGAAAATGTCTAATAACAATGCCAACTTACAAAATTTAGTTTTTCAATATTGTCAGTCTGACAACGTTGCAAAAGAAAAATTGTAAGTTCAGACGATTGTTAGATATTTCCTGAAAATTTTACTGATAACGTTGTAGGATCTGACAACCGTGTATCTCGGCATTTAGATAACTAAATCGAAAATAATTTCGCGTTAGAATATACAAAAATCCGTTTTCAAGCACAAAAGTACCGATTTTCCCCTTTTTCCCAAATTTTGATACCAGTTTTGTTCCAACTTTCGAAACGCAACATTCCTAATATATATTTCTGACATTTTAGAATGCTAAATCAAAAATATTTTCGCATAAAAATAGACAAAAATAAGTTTTTATGCACAAAAGAACCAATTTTTCCTTTTTTTCGTCGTTTTAACCTATTTTTTAAGCCTTCTAGTCCAATTTTCGGAAAGATATACAGCCTTCCAGACATATATATGTTCCAAATTTGAAGAAAATTGGTTCATCCGTTTAGGCGTGATTGAAGCACAAACAAATAAACAAACTAACAAAGTAATTTATATTTCTTCGATTCACAATCAAGTTGTATATACTAAAGTGCAGTAACAGTTATTGTGAACAGATTTTTGTAGCAAGTCATAAGTTTATGTTCACAATAAAAAAACAATCAAAACAAATAATTTCAAAAGTTAAAAAATGGTCTCAGATAGGTTAGTGGTTAGTGTTTTAGTCTGGTAGACCGGAGGTGGTGGGCTCGATTCCCACCCGTGGCACTGGTTAAGGAGCGCACAACAGGCACGGTAGAGGCCTAGGTGTAGCCTTTCAAACTAACTAACTAACTAACTAACTCAAATAATATTAAACTAATTAAA
>NW_025811835.1:0-2957 GCF_022045245.1 Lucilia cuprina
TTCTGTTCTAGTTCTGTTCAAGTTCTGTTCTAGTTCTGTTCTAGTTCTGTTCTAGTTCTGTTCTAGTTCTGTTCTAGTTCTGTTCTAGTTCTATTCTAGTTCTGTTCTTGTGTTCTAGTTGTGTTCTTCTGTTCAAAGTTTGTTCTAGTTGTGTTGTAGTTTTGTTCTAGTTCTGTTCAAGTTGTGTTCTAGTTCTTTTCAAATTGTGTTCTAGTTGTGTTTTGGTTGTTTTCTGGTTGTGTTGTAGTTGTGTTCTTGTTGTGTTCAAGTTGTGTTCTAGTTCTGTTCTAGTTCTGTTCTAGTTCTAGTTCTGTTCTAATTCTTTTATATTTCTGTTCTAGTTCTGTTCTAGTTCTGTCTTAGTTCTTTTCTAGTTCTGTTCCAGTTGCAGTCTAGTTTTGTTCTAGATCTGTTCTAGATCTGTTCTAGTTCTGTTCTAGTTCACTTCTAGTTCTGTTCAAGTTGGGTTCTAGTTGTGTTGTAGTTGTGTTGTAGTTGTGTTCTAGTTCTACTCTTTTTCTATTCCAGATTTGTTCTCGTTTTCTTCTAGTTCTTTTTAAGTTCCTGTAGTGTAACTTCTGTTTCATTTATCATCACTATTAACCAACTGTCTAACTTGGTTAGCATGTTCGTAATAATACACCAGCGCAAAACTTGTTTCAAGATACAAAAAAAAAAAAAAAAAAAAATTTTTTAAATATAAACTTAAAACGAGACAACGTAAACTCTTTAGAACTTTTTAGCAAGAACATGACTAGAGAAGTTAACAGTGAGCTTGCTTACTCAAAAATCCACCACAATTGTTGTGCATTTAAACAGTTTTATAAAATGGAACAAGACTAGACTATAGAATACAAGTAAAACGAGTATTAAAAGAAAGTTAAAACAATAATAAAAATATAGCAAAACTTTTGAATTTTTATAATTTGTATATATTTGTACGCAAACAAATAAAATGTGATACGGAGTTATTTATAGTAAAAACTAACTTAGAAATACTTAAAAAAAAATTGTAACATGTAATTAAGATTATATTTTGGGGATACTACTTAATGTATAGAGATTATTTAAAGTTGAAAATTTAACCAGCTAAAGTTTTCAAATCATTGCCGGATAAACGTGTATCGAAGGTAATGGAAGGTATTGAGGGTGTGTTGGTTATTTTATAAGAAGCGCGATAACCATTTTTATCTGCCACATAATTAACCAATAGATTGGTATTACTTTCAGGGTAATAGGTATTAATGGAACCTTTAACCACAACTTGACCATCTACTGGATCTAGTTTGATTAGTTCAGAGCGTTCACTGTTGGGTAGTATTAAGCTAAAAATTGAGTTTAGATTTAGCTGGACTACATGTTTCTTTGTTTTCTATTTGATTTACTTGCCTCACTTGATATTCTTTATTATCGCTACTGTAGACTTGTAGATTTTCTGTTTGTATTTTTGGCAAATTTAAAACCAACTTATCACTTTGTCCCCTTACATTGTTCACACTCAGTATCACAACAAAAGAAATCTAAAAGATTTATTATTAAATATTCAAAATTATGTTAATTTTATTTATATATATTAAGATATTAGCACACCTACTAAATATTTAAATATTTCTTTCTTAAACATGTTGCTCTGACTCGCGTCACTTTATTACTAAATTGTTCATGCATAATTTTTAAGCCTGAAAAAAAATCATACAATTATAGACAATTTGTGTATTTTTTTTAAGAAATCATTAACATTCTATTGACTTTGTATTGTTTTCTTAATAATTTGTCTATTTAAAAAATATATATATTTATTTATAATTATTTTATATGATTATTTCATAATTGAACAAACACCAATCTAAAATATTCAAAATAAAAGTGCATTTCTAGCTAAAAAAAAAAACACTAAACAAATAAATATTTTTCTGCCAAATCATTTCTTGTTAATCATATTAACTTTTATTTTAATATTTAACTTATGTTCAGTTATTAAACATTAATCATTTCAATCATCAATAGTTTAAAGTGGCTGCAAAAAAAATCACCTCAACTGTTTAAACACTAAACTACTAACCATTCGCTCACGTTTTCATATTTGTAGTGTTTTTTTCTTTTGAAACTCAAGTGTTTAATAAATATTTAATTTCAACAAAAAGTACTTCAAGCTTGACCTCAGACACTAAGTCAAACATGAGCTCGCTAGCAAAGCTAAAGTTTTAACAAAAAGCTAAATAATTTTTTTTTTTTTTTAATTTTAACTCATTAAACATCCGCAAAAGAAATTGAGTGAGTTTTTTTAAAGCTAATTAAACTACATTATAAAGAGAAATAACCACTTATTTATAAGTAACAAAGTAACTGTTTAGATCCAGTTCAGACAGTTGTTGAAATGAGTCTCATATCAGTTAGAGTAAACTCAGCTGAGATTAAAACTCATCATTAGCTTAACTAAAACAGAACTGAAAATATATTTAAAATGAACAGAACTGAACAAAAACGGAACTAAAAAAGAAAACAAGAACGGAACGAAAACGGTACGAGAACGGAACTAGAATAGAACTAGAACAGAAGTAGAACAGAACTAGAACAGAACTAGAACAGAACTAGAACAAAACTAGAACAGAACTAGAACAAAACTAGAACAAAACTAGAACAGAACTAGAACAAAACTAGAACAGAATTAGAACAGAACTAGAACATAACTAGAAAAAAACCTGAACACAACCAAAACACAACTTGAAAAGAACTATAACAGAACTACAACATAACTACAACATAACTAGAAAACAACTTGAACACAACTAGAACACAACAAAAACACAATAGAACACAACTTGAAAAGATCTACAACAGAACTAGATCAGAACAGAACTAGAACAGAACTAGAACAGAACTAGAACAGAACTAGAACAGAACTAGAACAGAACTAAAACAGAACTAGAACAGAACTAGAACAGAACTAGAACAGA
>NW_025811836.1:0-1001 GCF_022045245.1 Lucilia cuprina
TCTATCTATCTATCTATCTATCTATCTATCTATCTATCTATCTATCTATCTATCTATCTATCTATTCCCTCACCATACCTCTTCGATTTAGCCCACTTATTCCATATGATCTTTGATCTTCCACGTGTTTCCCATGACTCACCATAAGTGATCTTAAAAGTTTTCTTCTTAATAATTTATTTACTCTTCTGACACGTTTATAATATTTTTTCTATAGAAATCATATGTCATTTGGTAGGGGTATCAATATAATTTATTGCCTCCCATCTTTAAAAGTTTAAATCATAAATTCATAGGAAAACATTTTACTCCGTTCACATTCATACATACTAATTGTACAACAACAAACATATCACTTTCGCTGTCCGCCACAAATTAAGGAAAATTCTTTTCTTGTTTGTTTTCATGTTTTTAATTTAAATATTTTTGTCTGTTCGTGTTGACAACTGACAAATTTATGGTGAAATTTTCAAAAATACATAAAAATTTTCATTTTTCAAACGTTTCTTAAAAAAAAATAGCAACAATTTAAAAATTTTATTAAACTAACACACACATATAATATTTTTGCTGTTTTAGAAATTTGAGTATTAAATAGAATTTTTGTGTGACTAATTAATATTAAATGTTGTGGCCAAAATTTAAAATATTTTTGTTTAAGCTTAAATAAACTAATTTAATATGATTTTAAATAATTTTTAGTTTACGATTTTAATGTTAATTTAAATGGAATTTTGAAATTGTTAAATTTAATTGAACATTTGTATAAAATACCTTACTGAATATTCAGACGGAGTTTGCACTTATTGTATTTTCAAATCTTTCTAAAGAATATTTCTTCTGAGCTAAAATTGTAATATAGGAAAATTTATCTAAGAAAAGTTTCTAAACTAAACTAGAACTGAACTAGAACTGAACTAGAACTGAATTAGAACTGAACTAGAACTGAACTAGAACTGAACTAGAACTGAACTAGAACTGAACTAGAACTGAATTAGAAC
>NW_025811837.1:0-1498 GCF_022045245.1 Lucilia cuprina
GTTCTAGTTCAGTTCTAGTTCAGTTCTAGTTCAGTTCTAGTTCAGTTCTAGTTCAGTTCTAGTTAAATTCTAGTTAAATTCTAGTTCAGTTCTAGTTCAGTTCTAGTTCAGTTGTAGTTCAGTTCTAGTTTAGTCCTAGTTCAGTTCTAGTTCAGTTCTAGTTCAGTTCTAGTTCAGTTCTAGTTCAGTTCTAGTTCAGTTCTAGTTCAGTTCTAGTTCAGTTCTAGTTCAGTTCTAGTTTAGTTCTAGTTCGGTTCTAGCTCAGTTCTAATTCAGTTCTAGTTCAGTTCTTGTTGTTGTTGAGTTGTGATTTAGTTCTAGCTCAAATATTTGCACAGCCCTCGGTTTTTGTTAATTTTGAACTAGATACTCTGAAAATAAGAAACGACTACAAATGTAATGTAAAGTGTCAAATATTTATATATTAATGTCAAAATTATACCAGACAACCAAAAATTTAAACAAAAATAAAACTAAATCAAAAGTAAAAAAAAAATATATTCAACCTTCATTAAGAAAAGTTCAGATTGTAAACGACAGCACAAGTGTTACTTTTGATTTTTTTCCACGTTTTTCGCTGCTGCTTGATGTCCTCCATGAGTATTTGGGCCAAGAAATACAAAAAGCTTTTTATGCATTTAAGTATTGTGTTATTAAAATGATGCACTTCGCTTAATTTGTCTGTTTAAACAAATCCAAGGACTTAATGGAGGTTTTTAACTGATTAACTGTCTTCTCCATCCGTCCGTCTGCATGTCTGTCTTTCTCTGCATATTTGGCTTTGGAACTAATTTGTTAATAAACGTTACGTTGCGCATAAATTTATTTATTAAGTGAATTAAAATTCAAAAATAACATTTACGTTGTCATTTGTTTATGCTCATTTTGTGAGTAAACTTGCATACTTTTTCATCTTTTTTATTTATTGCTTAAGGAATTGGGCCAATATGTCATTTGGAATTGGGTTTTTCATTCTTAAGAGATTTGTTTAGTTAAGTTTTGTATTTTTTTTTACATTTAATCGAATAAGCTTTTAATTTGTTGTTAATGTACAGATATGGGCAAAGGTCATGGTTGCGGGACTCGAATATAGCTGCATGTCTTTTTAAAATTTTGTTGCAAATTGATAAGTGTCAAGTGTTGAGCAAGTTTTGCAATAAAAAAATCTCTGTAATTTGCTACAACTTTCGAAATCTATGCAAAATCTTGTTACCCTTTTACTTTATTTAATCCTTTGGTATTTTATCATTCGAAAAAGGTTTTTGGTCTAGACCCTTTAGAGTCGTTGTCGCTTGCTTTTGACCAGAGTATAGTTGCATACCTAGTTTAGTTGTAATTCAATTCTACTTCAGTTTTAGTTCAGTTCTAGTTTAGCTATAGTTCAGTTCTGGTTCAGTTCTAGTTCAGTTCTAGTTCAGTTCTAGTTCAGATCTAGTTCAGTTTTAGTTCAGTTCTAGTTCAGTTCTAGTTCAGTTCTAGTTCAGTTCTAGTTCAGTTC
>NW_025811838.1:0-2455 GCF_022045245.1 Lucilia cuprina
TAGACTATAGACTAGACTATAGACTAGACTATAGACTAGACTATAGACTAGACTATAGACTAGACTATAGACTAGACTATAGACTAGACTATAGGCTAGACTATAGACCAGACTATAGACTGTAGACTAGACTATAGACTAGACTAGAGACTAGACTAGACTAGACTATAGACTGTAGACTAGACTATAGACTAGACTATATACTAGACTACAGACTAGGCTACGGACTGGACTATAGACTGGACTATAGACTAGACTATAGACTAGACTATAGACTAGACTAAACTATAGACTAGACTATACTAGAACATTGTCTTCTATACACTATGGTGTATGAGAAGAGTGTATATATGGGGTTTTAATAAAAGATTACTGAGAACAGTAAATATTGTTTAAATAAATATTTTCTTTCAATATCCCATTGTTAATTAATGTCCTCCATTGCCTCATTGCTGTTAATAATTCCCCTTCCAAACAACAATCTTGCCTTTTTACCAAACTTGCAGACCTTTCCCACCATTATTGCCTTATATTTATTTTTCTAGTCTCTTCATTGATGTTTTCATTTAACAATTCTAATGAAATAAAGAAAATTGGAAGAACCGGCGCCGAAATAATAATTGAAATTCAAATTCAATTACACTCAACAAACATGAAACATGAATAAACAATAACGATAAAAGTATATAAATGACCGATTACTTACAAATCACTAAATGTATTACATGACTGGCTCTGTCACTACGCGCAACTGCTGCTAAATGCCCCCAAACTTTTGTAAAAACTATTTGACAAAGGGAAAAAAGGCAAATAAGCCTAAAGTCATTTAAGACTTTTAAACAACTTAAAATTAACAAATTAAAATAAACAATAATATGAGCAATAAAAATAAACATTGCGTTCTGGAAATGGAGTGGGAAGGAAGTAAGCGAAATGAAGTAGAACATTATAATGGTTTGAGAACCACAATCTATTCGGCACCCTTTTCATAGCTGAAAGTTTTTATTATGACACTTTAAAAAAATTTTAAATAAAAACAAACATATAGGAAATAAAAAAAAAACTAAAATAGCAACCGGAAACTAATAACATTACCACAGTTTTAACGAGACATTTAGTTGAGTGGTGTTGGTTTTCTCGTAAATTGTCTTGTGGTGTTTTTTGAATATTCTTTTCCTTAAAAAATTTAAACACTAAACAATTTATTATAGTGTCCTTAAACAGATATGGGGTAACACCACAATTTATTATGTCTTAAAATAAATAAAAGAAAATTTTTACTCATACATATACGCATATGTATGTATGCGTTTTTTTATAAAACCTTTGAAAAAAAACGTCTTAAGGAAAGTTATTCAATCTTGCCGTGTTTAGATAACACTAAGCAATATATAAAAAATTTCTTCCTATCTTCTTTTAAGAAAAAAAATGGAAAATAAATTAACAAAATCTTATATTCTCTGAAAATAAAAGGAAACAGTTTTCATTTAATTTAAAGATTTTTTTTTTTAGGAATGAAAACTATTTATTATTCGATTCGGAAATAATATTAATCATTTGCAGCCAATCAATCTGCGTTTTTGCAAAAGGAAAGGTTTTATTGAAACAGTAGATAAAGTGTATTTATTCTTTTTATTTTCATACATATCCAACTAAATAACCAACCAATTAACTAACTAACTATCTAACTAACTAACTAACTAACTAACTAACTAACTAACTAACTAACTAACTAACTAACTAACTAACTAACTAACTAACTAACTAACTAACTAACTAACTAACTAAGTAACTAACTAACTAACTAACTAACTAACTAACTAACTAACTAACTAACTAACTAACTAACTAAATAACTAACTAACTAACTAACTAACTAACTAACTAACTAACTAACTAACTAACTAACTAACTAACTAATTAACTAACTAACTAACTAACTAACTAACTAACTAATTAACTAACTAACTAACTAACTAACTAACTAACCAACTAACTAACTAATTAACTAACTAACTAACTAACTAACTAACTAACTAACTAACTAACTAACTAACTAACTAACTAACTAACTAACTAACTAACTAACTAACTAACTAACTAACTAACTAACTAACTAACTAACTAACTAACTAACTAACTATCTTACTAACTAACTAACTAACTTCATGGAAAACAGTTTTTCTATGAAAAAAGAGTCTTCATTGAACATAGTTTATCTATGAAAAAAGTGTCTTTATTAAAGATAGTTTTTCTATCGAAAAAGTGTCTTCATTGGAGACAGTTTTTCTATGAAAATGATGTCTTTATTAAACACAGTTTTTCTGTGATAAAGTGTCTTAATTACGACAGTTTTTCTATAGAAAAAATGTCATCATTGAAGACAGTTTTTCTATGAAAAAAGTGTCTTCATTGAAGACAGTTTTTCTATGAAAAAAGTGTCTTCATGAAGACA
>NW_025811839.1:0-2251 GCF_022045245.1 Lucilia cuprina
CTAGAACTGAACTAGAACTGAACTAGAACTGAACTAGAACTGAACTAGAACTGAACTAGAACTGAACTAGAACTGAACTAGAACTGAACTAGAACTAAACTAGAAATTGATTTTTTTGTGCAAAAACGTTTGCTGGGTTTTTAAAGTTTCAAAATGCACATGTATCTATTTGCAAAAAACATGTCTTCGAAAAATATATGAAATACAGACTCTTGAATAACAAAATTTCAATGGTAATCAATCATGTAAGAGAATTCTATGTGTTTTTTGCACATACAAAACATTCTAAGGTTTTTAGAGAAAAAAACGAGGGTTGAAACATATTTATTTTTGTTTTTATTTAATTAAATCATAGTGTGTAGTTGGGTAATGTTTTGTGTTTAAAATCTTAATACAAATTACAAACATTTTGAACTCCAGGCCGTATGATTAATATTAATCAATTAATCTCAACTTAATCATTTTATTCACAATTTACTAAATTATTTTCCACCCCCGTGTAGTTTGTTTTGAGAATTTATACTTGCGATATTAATATGTTCAATTTGTAAAATAACACGTACTTTAATATTGTTAGTAATTCTCTTGAAGAATAAGTTTCTGACCAGACAAACTAAACAGACAGAGCCAATGGTCAAATCTCTAGATACCTGTATATATATACTTGAAGGAGGGTAAAGATATATTATTAAAAATACTTTAGAGTAAAAGATTTAAAGCTTTGATTTTATTTGTTATGAAACAAATTTAAGTAAAATAATTTTCTCATAAATAAATTTTTGAAAAATCTTGTAAAATTTATAGTTTTAGAAAAATACAAACATGTTGCATAAAATAAATAAAAAGAGAGTTTTTTTCTTGTTCAATTTTTATGTTGCTGAGAAATTCATGCAAGGTAGTCTTAAAATACACTGTGAAAAATTTTGAAAAATTAACTAATTAATTTTCGGCGAAAATTTGATTTTTTTGTAAAAAAGTCAATGTTCAATGTCATTTTGCTGAAATATATGTTAAACTTTCGTGTATAAACTCTTATGTAAGTTTAACACTTTTAAATTAGTCTTAATTTCTTTAGGTATTATCATTTTTAAATTACAAATCCCTATTTATCTTACACAAGAAAAAACATTAGACTATAAGGAAAAAATCTTAGCATACAAGAAAGTTAAGTATAAAGTATATTATTTTGTAAACAACACCTTATGGTGTACTTGACGGAAGGTTTATGAGCTTTGGTTTGTTCTCTACTTTCTCTCTACTCACACATCTTCTTCCTAGTGCAGCCACAAAAACAGACTGTTGGATGCCACAATATGAATTGAATTGCAACCAACTGTAACTCTGTATATTTGTCTGTGTCTGTCTGTGGGTTTCTTTATGCTAGATAAACTGCAAGTATATTTGAATGTATGTTATTTCTGTGCAAATGTGTGTGTGTTTTCTTACAAAAGCTTTAAATTCCCAAATCCAGAGTGTAGCATTAGAAAATGAATTGACTTTAACCACAAAGGATATTTTCTTTACCTTTATTTTATTCTATTATATTGTGTATGTGGAGTTTGTGTTTAAATCTCAAGATACGATTTGGATGTTATGGCTTCTTAAGACAAAAATTCTACAGCAATAAGATTGAATATAAAAGAGTAGAAATATTTAAACATTAGGGTGACAATCATCTCTTGCATCATCTGCTGGATTATATATCATGCTGTTCACTTTATTCCTATTTCGAAAGACTTTAATAGGAATAAAAATATGTCCAACTTGGCGTATGATTAATATTATTTATAACTTGTTTGTTATTTGCAACTAAAACTTAAACATTTCACAAGCGATTTGAAAAATGTCTAGCACTACTGTGTATTTGGGAGTTTAATTTACTTTTTGCAACCACCTTAATCTAGTTATGTATAACTGCATATAAAGAAAAACATAGGAATGAAAAATTTACACATATACTGGCAAAACCATACTTCTACTTACAGAAAACACGTATTCTTCATATGTGGTAAGTTAAATAAATTTAAGTTTAAAAACCGCAAAAAATACAAGATGCATTTAAAGATAGAATGCAGCACGTAAGCATGACATAGAGATATTAAATGTTACAGTAAGGAAGGTAATAAATTATTTGCAATACAATTTAGAACTGAACTAGAACTGAACTAGAACTAAACTAGAACTGAACTAGAACTGAACTAGAACTGAACTAGAACTGAACTAGAACTGAACTAGAACTGAACTAGAACTG
>NW_025811840.1:0-1334 GCF_022045245.1 Lucilia cuprina
TTTTTGATTATGATGATTCAATGATATAACTTTTTTATTTTTGTGGGATAACCTGGCAGTTTGTGAGTTTAATACTCCGCCAACACACTTCAAAGTTAAAAAAAGAAAACTGGTCTCCCTATTAAGGCAATTACCTTAAAAGGATTGGGGGACCATATACGTTGTCCAGAGGAATCATTCAGTAGCAGAAAAATATTAAATAATAAACTTTATGCATCTCCTATCAGGTAAAAGTCTTTCTTTAAATTCCGGTGACAGAAACGTAAAAGGGAAGATACAAAATAACCCTTTGTTGATATTTGTGCATACACTGAAAATAATCCATGCTCAACTTTACGAAAAAATATTCGTAACTTCTATTTTCGTAATATTTACAAAAATTTCGTGTATAATACGAAATATTATTTAAAAACCCTTTTCTGTTTTTACGAACGAACGAAAACCTTTCGTAATATTTTTTTCTTAAATTTTAGCGAAATTAAATATAATGATATTAATTATATTATGATTAAATAAAACTACAACATTTTTATAAAATTTAAGAAAAAGTATAATATTATTCTCGATTTATTTTCATTTCAAAAAATTAAAAATTCGTGTGGAGAATAATTTTGAACTAAAATTAGAAAATTTATTTTAAAATGAACAAAAATGTTTAAATAAATTAATATTTCGTAAATTTTACCATATTTATTCAAAATTCCTTTTTTTCAATTTATGTAAATTAATTTTTTCAAGAATATTTTGCATTATACTAAAATAATTCGTACAATTTCGTATATATTACGAAATAATTTCGTGGTGCGAAACAACGAATGATTCGTACAATGTACGACATTTTTCGTATATATTAGGCATGGATTTTTTTCAGTGTACGAGTGGAAAGAGATATTTTTTATATCCACCATCAAAAAAAATAGGGGGTATATTTATTTTGTCATTCCGTTTGTAACACATCGAAATATTGGTCATAGACACACAAAAGTATATATATTCTGGGTCTTCATTAAATTCTAAGACGATCTAGCCATGTCTGTCCGTCTGTATGTCTGTTGAAAGCACGATAGAGTGCGAATGGAAAGATCTAAATATTTCTTATAGGTAATGTTTGTTTGGTGTTGAAAATGGGTCCACGTTTTCGGATGGCCCCTATACAAGTGGCCAATACAAAAGCACTTCAACAGCCATAACTTGTTTAGAAATACGAATATAGCGATGAAATTCAATATAAGTAAGTTTCTTATGATCCAAAATCTCTAAGCTATATTTTATGAGGATCGGTTCATAATTGACCCTACCCCCCATATAAGGCCCCCTTAAGAAAATGATTTCAT
>NW_025811841.1:0-2044 GCF_022045245.1 Lucilia cuprina
TAGGCTATAGACTAGACTATAGACTAGACTATATACTAGACTATAGACTAGACTATAGACTAGACTATAGACTAGACTATAGACTAGACTATAGACTAGACTATAGACACAGGATTTCGAAAATAATTACTTTTTTCTTTAAAAATTAAAACTAAGAAAATTTTTAATAACAAATTATTCCTTTTATTACAAAAAAGTGCTTTATATGTTTTTTATTGATATCCTTCTGATAACTCATCTATAGTGTATACAGTTGCTTTATGTCCTTAATACAGAGCTTTAGTTTAATCGTATTTTTTTTTGTTGTTTTTTTATTTATGTGTACATAACAACAATATTTATTTACACACACACACAAAGAAAATACCAATAGATCACCCAGATTTCCTTTATTGTTTTTATTCTTATAGCCTTTTGTTTTAAATGTGTTTGTGGAACATGCAGTAAACACCACAAAAAAAAAAAAGAAAGAACAGCAAGTACATTGTTTGTTATATTGTATGTGTATTTAGTTAAGCTTTTGTATTATAACATATGATAAATCCAGTAACATTGATATTATAGCCTGGTGCATGACTGGTGCAATTGGTCCTGCTGCTGCTGCAGTTAAGGCAAATGTTCATTTTAAGTTTTATGATATGGCTACAATTGTACATATATTGGCAATGATTGCAAAAAGTAGCATGTTTTTTCACTTGAACACAAACAAAGCCAAATAACTGTAGTTTGTGGAAAAACATATACATACATAGAAATACACATATAAAACAAAATGTAGATTTACAAACGCTGAAATGTTATCGTAATATGAACCACTGTCCTTCAATATACATATATTCCAACTTTTAATGTTTATTCTTGTTTTATACAATTTTCTAGCCAATTTCGTTAGTTTTTATAGCACAGCTTTAAATTAACTCTATAAAAACTGCAATCTTTGGTATCATACAAATGAAATGAATTAAAATAAAAATCACAAGGCTTAACTTTTACACTTTACTCAGTCAAACATCAAATATTACCATATACATGATTCACAAACAAAAACTAAAAGATTTATATACAAACTTTACATCAATATGTATATATATTTTACAGATTTAAAAAAAATCTGTATACCAATCAAACAGACTAATGTAAAGGCCCATTTAAGTGTGAGTATGAAAAATAAAACCATAAATAATATAAAACTACCATATGTTTTATAATTTTGAGGTTTTTTTTATCCAATAAATCCTATAGTTCAATTGAAATGTAACAAATAATAACCAAATGTTTTATAATGTTTTTAAATATGACAACAAATAAACCACAATAAAGGGTAATTAATAAGTTTTTGCAAACATTAATATTATAAATTTTTTTTATAATAAATATCACCTTTGACACTTAATTAAGGTTGATTTATAAAACTGAGTTAATTGTTTTTAAAAAGGGACCAAAAAATATTAAAAAAAAAAATAATAAAATATTATAATTGTCAACCTCTACTCTAAAAACACAAATATGTCTATTTCTTTATTACACCCTGTAACAATTTTGATAAAAGTTTTCATACATGTTATGCATTTGAGAATAGAATGTACTTCTAGCATTTCTGTGTACTCTGATTTCTATAATCAGCTCTTATGTCCTTATAGAAGGACATACAATTTCAAGCGACTCTTGTCCATAGTTTTTTGTCTGCTTTACAGTCTATTCTATAGTCAAATCTATATTATAGTTTCTAGTCTAGTAAGTAGTTGGTCTATAGTTTAGTCTTTTTTTCACCGTGGAGCCGCGTCTGGCTTATCCTACAGTTTAGTCTTTGACCTACCCCAGTTATAGTCTAAAGTACAGTTTACTCTATAGCACAGTTTTTAGTCTCTTCTATAACCTAGTCTATGGTCTAGTTTATTATGTAGCCTATAGTCTAGTCTATAGTCTAGTCTATAGACTAGTCTATAGTCTAGTCTATAGTCGAGTCTATAGTCTAGTCTATAGTCTAGTCTATAGACTAGTCTATAGTCTAGTCTATAGTCTAGTCTAGTCTATAGTCTAGTCT
>NW_025811842.1:0-1215 GCF_022045245.1 Lucilia cuprina
TCTAGTTCAGTTCTAGTTCAGTTCTAATTCAGTTCTAGTTCAGTTCTAGTTCAGTTCTAGTTCAGTTCTAGTTCAGTTCTAGTTCAGTTATAGTTCAGTTCTAGTTCACTTTTAGTTCAGTTCTAGTTCTAGTTCAGTTCTAGTTCAGTTTTAAGTTCTAGTTCAGTTCTAGTTTAGTTCTAGTTTAGTTCTAGTTTAGTTCTAGTTCAAGTTCAGTTCTAGTTCAGTTCTAATTCGAGTTCTATTCTAGTTAACTTTAATTTAAATGACCTTAAAGTTTCATAGAATACTTTCGTATTTGTGTTACATACAAGTATGTATAATATACATTATATACATAAGTAAGCATTTGTGTAAGTGTACGTGTAGTTTTCTATTTATTTATTATGTGTATGGTTAATTTATTTTTATAAAATATCGTATAGATTTCTGCTCAGAAAAATATTTGTCATATGTAAAAAAAAACAAAAGTCTAAAAATAACCTTTACTATTTATTACTCTATCAATATTTTAATATGTATTAACAGGAACTATTTAAATTGTGTGTATGAGTGTGTTTTTTTCTGTGTAAACTTTTAAAATATTGATTAATATAAATTATAGTCCTTTATCTTGTCTATTAATTTACAAAAAGTAAATATAAATTTACCTCTTTTTTTAAATGTTTGACATTCTACAGCAGCAGAGTAAATTTAAACATTGAATGTTTGTGTTTATCTTTAATTTTTTGTTTAATCTCAAATTATTGTAATTAATAAAAGTTTGTATTTATATTTCTTAGAATAAAGTGGTGGTGGTCGATGGTACAAGGGTTAAATTACAAATTTGGGATACGGCTGGCCAAGAACGTTTTCGTAGTGTTACCCATGCCTACTACAGAGATGCTCATGGTAAGTGTGTTTTAGGGAGCTTAAGAATTTTTGAAACCTTTATTAGAACTTCAAAGGAATAGATTTAGAAAATTGCTTTTAATTAAAATAAATGATTAAAGTAAAATTCTCAATAGAAAATTTGTATTAAAAAGAGTGCATAATTTTACTAGTTCTGTTCCAGTTCAATTCTAGTTCTATATTAGTTCTGTTTTAATTGTATACTGGTTCTATTCCAGTTCTATTATAGTTCTGTTCTAGTTCTGTTCTAGTTCTGTTCTAGTTCTGTTCTAGTTCTGTTCTAGTTCTGTTCTAGTTCTGTTCTAGTTCTGTTCTAGTTCTGTT
>NW_025811843.1:0-1159 GCF_022045245.1 Lucilia cuprina
TGTTCTAGTTCTGTTCTAGTTCTGTTCTAGTTCTGTTCTAGTTCTGTTCTAGTTCTGTTCTAGTTCTGTTCTAGTTCTGTTCTAGTTCTGTTCTAGTTCTGTTCTTATCCGTTTAACCCACACAAATGTTTTGTCTTCGAAAACAATAAAACCCTATGCAGCAACTTTCTAAAGATGTGGTTTTCCATATATCGGTTTCTTGTGCCATAAACTTTTTCTAATAACACACAAGTTTATAGTTTTTGCTGTTGCCAAAAAGGTAAGCAAATTCATATCTTATTTCATTAAAACACACACTCAATATCTCTACACACTCCATAAAATAAAACACCCTAAATCACGCCCTTATTCATACATTCATTTATAAAGTTTTCTTATATGTTATATAAAAAACAACAATAAAACTAAAATCTAATTTTCTTTGCCACATACAACAAACAAACAATCGTAAAAAATGAAAAATGTATCTTGCAGTTCCAACTTGATTTAAATAAAATTTATATTTTTTACAACAGTTGCAGACTTTATAGATTCAGATATTTATAGCCTAGATTTAGTTTGTAATTAAAGATATATTTGCTTTTTATTTTAACTTTTATTGACACTCGATTAACTTTTTTGAAATATTTAAAAAAATATATATTACATAGAAATACAACTACCGTGCAACAAAACGTAATCAGTTTTAATTAAATTTTTCAAGGTATAATGTTTTTAAACATGGCCAAAGTTGTTTTGAATTTTTCTTCTTGGAATTGGTTTTTAGAAATCAATAAACCACACGGCTTATAAATAGAAACATTGATAGTAAAGGTATGAATAATAGGTGATATTGGACAAAATGAAGAGCACCCTACAGAACTATAGATTTGACTATAGACTATATAAGACTATAGACTAAACTAGCTTATCGCCTAGAATACAGGCTAGAATTTAGAATGGATTATTGACTATACTACTATTGATTAGACTATAGTCTAGACAAGACTATAGACTAGACTGTAGACTAAACTAGAGACTAGACTATAGACTATAGACTAGAATAAAGACCAGACTATAGACTAGACTATAGACTAGGCTATAGAGTAGACTATAGACTAGACTATAGACTAGACTATAGACTAGACTATAGACTAGACTATAGACTAGACTATAGACT
>NW_025811844.1:0-1917 GCF_022045245.1 Lucilia cuprina
TTCTAGTTCTGTTCTAGTTCTGTTCTAGTTCTGTTCTAGTTCTGTTCTAGTTCTGTTCTCGTTCTGTTCTAGTTCTGTTCTAGTTCTGTTCTAGTTCTATTCTAGTTCCATTCTAGTTCTGTTCTAGTTCTGTTCTAGTTCTGTTTTAGTTCTGTTCTGGTTCTGTTCTAATTCTGTTCTACCTCTGTTCTAGTTCTGTTCTAGTTCTAGTTCTATTCTAGTTCGGTTCTAATTCTGTTCAGTTTGTCATCTATAGTCTTATCAGAAGACTAGAACATAGTGTAATGAATAAAATGAACCATAGACCAGTTAATAGAAACATACAGTGACTCTCAAACTTTAAACACTTAAGCAAAAGAGTCAGCTGATGTTTGAGAGAGATAGTTGCAGTGTATTACAAAAATTCGGCTACAGCCGAATTTTTTAATAAAATTTTAATTTAAACAGCTATAATTTATTTCAAACAATTATTCAAATGAAAAAAAAAATTATAAAAAACAACAACTGTATAAATTATCTTTAATATAAGCAAAATATTAGCATAGTTAAAATTAAATTTAAGTAAATGTATTTATTAGTAAAGTAAGTTAAACCTTTTCCACCACAGAAAAACATTATAAATATACAAAATTTAAAAAAAACTTAAATATTTATAAATAAAAATTATATTGAAAAAAACTATAAATAAATGTTAAATTTTTTATTTAATTGCAAATTAATTTGATTTTAAATGTTTTTTCATTTTATTTTTCAAATTAAAATACAAATATAATTTGCCTAACAAAAACAAATGCCTTTTAAGAGCTTTTTTAATAATAAAAAAAAACAAATAAAAAAACAATTAAATGTTAATATTTCTAACAAACAAACAAAAAAAATTTGTACAAATATTATTTTGTCCAGGTAAATAAATAAAATTTACAACTATATACACAAAAAAACAATAATTAAAACCTTCAACCTCTCTCCCTCATAACCCCTTATTAAGTGTATAATATATAAATAAATTAATATTTATTAAACCAAAAAAAGAAATACCGAATTCAAAGAAAGGCGAATTTATATTCTAATAAATTCTCTAAATGTATATTTAAATTTAAAAAACAACAACAACTTATTACAATAATAAACTGCATTTAAGTCTTACAAATTATGTTCAGAATTTTTTTATAATATTAAAAGAAAAAACATAAAGAACATAAATTATTGCAAACCATAATGATTGATAATAATAAGTTAAAAAAGCTTAAAAATCTAAAAACAAATTTGTAGCTTTTTTATGCAATATATTTAATTTTCTTTTTTTATTTTCACCCCCCGAGAAAAATATATATATTGAAAATATTGAAAAAATCTGAAAAGAAATGAAATCTAATAAATGACTTCCAAAAAGTTTAAATGAAAACCGTTACAATGTTTTATTTAAAAAAAGTTTAGAGAAAAATAAAGTAAATAGAGCTAAGTATTGTACTACACAACTTAGTCTAGAAACCAGTCATAGCATAGGATACAGTTCGTGGACTAAATACAGTCGTAGACTATGCAAGAGACTATACTATTGGCTAGACTATACAGTAGACATAGACTTGACTAGATTATAGACTAGACTATAGAATAAACCATAGATTAGAGTGCAGACTAGACGGTATACTTGACTAAAGACGAGACTATAGACTAGATTTTTGACTAGACTATAGACTAGATAATAGAATAGACTACAGAATATACCATATACCAAATTATAGAATTGACTATAGACTAGACTATAGACTAGACTATAGACTAGACTATAGTCTATAAACCAGACTATAGACTAGACTAGACTAGACTATAGACTAGACTAGACTATAGACTAGACTAGACTATAGACTAGACTAGACTATAGACTAGACTAGACTAGACTAGACTAGACTATAG
>NW_025811845.1:0-1574 GCF_022045245.1 Lucilia cuprina
TTTTATCACTTAACGTTATATTTTATTATTTTTTGCACACTTTAAATATATTTAATTTTGTACCCATCATCAAAAAAGACGGTGGTATATCGGTTTTATAAAACAAAAACTATTGAAAATAATTCCACGAAAATCACCATACATTCGTTTCTACACAGCTTACTCCCTGCTGAAAATTGTCAGAATCGGTCCACAATTTCATATACTTTCCATACAAAAGTACATATTCCCAGAAAGTCTTATGTCGATAGAATTCATTTAGAGAAAAAATGTTCTGCATCGGTCCATAATTGGACATAGCTCCCATACAAGGTCCCCTCTCAAAAATCACTTAAACGCACATAATTCATTATTTAGTTAAGATATCCCTATAAAATTTGGTACAAGTATTGCTCATTTGCACAAAAATATTACTGAGTAATTCTTTTCCTATGGGTCCATAATTGATCATAGCTCCCATAAAAGGCCCCTTTTTGAAAAACACTTTTTCTGTTATTTCAAAATTTTTCACGATCTGTTCATCCTTGGTTATAGCTTCCATACAAGGTTCCTTCTCGAAAATCTAAATAAACGCACATAACTGATAACCAAATATTTATATCCATACATTTAACAAAAATATTGATCTTATATACATCAATTACATTATAAAATTGTTTTACGATCGGTCTATATTTGGTCATAGCTCTCATACTATGTCCCTTCCATAAAATCACTTAGATTCACAATATTTATTACCAAATAATGATATAGATACAGAATTTTAAAATTTTGTCTTTTTATACGATAATCTCTTACTCATAATAAAGCTGTTGATACAAAATTTGTCGAAAATATTATGCTGTATACACGGTTGTTAGATCTTACAACGTGGGCAAAAAATGTGCAGAAAACGTCTAATAATACTCCCAACTTACAAATTTACAAATATTGTCAGTCTGTCAACATTGCAAAAGAAAAATTGTAAGTTCAGACGATTGTTAGATATTTTCTTCTTTTAGTTTTGTACACAAAAATTCTAATTCAATATTCATAACATGGATACGGTCGGTCCCATACAAGGTTCTCTTCAGAAAATCACTTAAACATACATTACTTATTACTAAATTACGGTATAAATACAAAATTTGACTGAAATATAGCTTTTATGTACAGAAATTTGGAAAAGTATTAATATAAAAGTAGCTGGTGGACGGTATTTATGATTTTGCTCAGCCGAATATATAGATTAAATTTAGAAACATTAAATTAAGTATGTAGATAACGGATTATATGAGAATTAGTATACTTTTATTTTGAATTGAATTCTGTTCTCTGCTGCTTTACCAACACAATTAAAACTATGGTAGTCTATGGTAGTATGTGTTTGAGCACCACCCCTCAACTAACTTTAAATCATATACCGGCGGATAGAGAGGCAGATAAAAAATCACCACTACACACACACTATTGGCATTTTTTCATTAAAATTGCACTGAAAAAATATTTGGTTATTTTTAATTTTGAAGATTAAATTGCATTACTGTAAAATGCGAATATTTATAAACAATGTGTAATCAATGTACTTAAGAATG
>NW_025811846.1:0-1271 GCF_022045245.1 Lucilia cuprina
TTATGCCTTGGCTAACGCGGATATATGATGCCTGTTTAAAATGGTCTTATATACCCGAACCCTGGACCAAGTGCACAGTGGTCTTCATTCCGAAAGGAGGAAAGACCTTTCACACGAAGCCAAAGGATTTTAGACCAATTAGTCTATCCTCCTTTCTTCTCAAAACTTTGGAAAGGATAATTGATCTGCATCTCAGAATACATATCAAACCTGACCATCTATCAGCATCTCAACATGCCTACATGAAGGGAAAATCTGTTGAGACTGCATTACACTCGCTAGTTTGTCACATTGAAAAGACAATAGCGCAAGGGGAATATACACTTGTTGCCTTCTTGGACATCGAGGGGGCTTTCAACAATGTTCACCCTGGGTCGATAACAACGGCCCTAACTGGCCTGGGTATAAACCAACCAATAACAGCTTTTATCAAGAGATTACTAACTCAACGAATCGTTATCTCCGAAATGGGAGCAGCAAATGTCACAAAAGTGGCAAATCGCGGTACCCCACAAGGTGGAGTTCTATCTCCACTCCTGTGGAACCTAGCGTTGAACCCACTTCTTATGGATCTTAGATCTATGGGATTTAAGGTAATAGCATATGCAGACGATGTGTCTGTAGTAGTATCTGGCAAATATCTGGATACTTTATCGCAAAGGATGGAGATTGCACTCAAGACACTCAGTACGTGGAGCAACGTCAGTGGCCTTGGTGTAAATACATCGAAAACGGAACTTGTTCTCTTCACTAAGAAGTACAAGATACCCACCTTCACTCTCCCACGACTGAATGGGATAGAATTGAAGTTATCGGATAGTGCTAAATATCTGGGAGTAATCCTAGATTCAAAACTATCATGGCGTTTGAACACTCAATCTATAGTATCAAAAGCGGCTGCGGCCTTATACTCGTGTAAGAGAGCAATTGGCAAATCATGGGGCATAAACCCCAAGAATACCAAATGGCTCTTCGACATGGTAGTCAAGCCCATACTATTGTACGATGCACTTGTATGGTGGAAGTCTGTACAAAAGGACTCACACCGCAAACATTTTGAGGGAATCCTTCATACATCAGCTCTGTTGATAACGGGGGCTCTCCGCACCACCCCATCAAAGGCTCTCTTTGTCATGATGGGATGGCTACCTATTGATCTAATTGCCCAAGAGGTTGCCCTCAACGCGGCTATTAGGCTCAATACAATTGGTATGTGGCACATGATTCAGTCAGGTCACTCCACCATTCTCAATTGTCTAGGAGAGATTCCT
>NW_025811847.1:0-1457 GCF_022045245.1 Lucilia cuprina
GTACTAGTTCAGTTCTAGTTCAGTCAAAAAAAAAAAAAAAAAACACCTTCAGTTGAATCACCTTGTTATAACGTATAAATTTGGCGAGTTGCTGCTATTGTTGTGTATGTTTTTGTTGCAAATATTACATGTTTTTGTAGTAGCCTTAGGCGTTTATTTAATACATATTCTTATATAAACACACTGATTAAGTGTCTTTTTCTGTTTACTTATATTTTATTTTACAAAACATATAGCGATGTATGTATAAGAATTTTTACTTTCCTTGTATAGGTTTCTATATATTTGTTTTTTTTACGTTTGTGGTTTTCGACCAAATCGAAAAACCTAACACCTTCTTAGTTTTGATTACAATCATGAATTTCACTTTCATTAACATCTTCTGATAAAATTGTGTATAGAAATAATTGCTGTTAAAGAAATAGAAAGGTTAAACATATACAAAAGTTGTAATTTAATATTTTGATTATGTGGTAAATCTATATAAGTTAAACAAAAAAACTATATTTTCTAATTAAGTTTGCAAAATTATACATAATAATTGGCATATTTGATGTTAGATAAGTTAATTAATAGAAGCTACTTAGTTCCAAAGTTGCTTGAAATTGATAAAACTACTGCAAAGGCCCCCAAGGCATATGAAATTTTAACACTATATATTTAAATGTTTGCAGCCCTTCTAAAAAAAATTTCTTTATGAAATTAATAAATCAACTAAAAATAAAACACTTTATTCAAATGAGCAAAATTTATTAATTTTCAAGATACGTTCAGAACACTTGAACAATTGTTTGTACAATGCGGTCGTTGATATTGAAATGATAATACACATTTGCTGTGCTCTTTTCTTTATTTATTGGTTCATTTATTCTGATAACGAATCATGTATTGGCATATTAAAAAGTATTTATACATTTTTGTTTAGTTCGATAACGTTAGATAAGAATAATTTGAAATTGTTTTAAAACAAATTTTATTTCCGGCTGCAAAGATGACAAATGTACGACTGTGGTCTTCAGTTTTATTTGAAATTTTGAGTGAAAAGTTCGTTTATTTTTCTTGAAGGCGGTAATATTGAGCATTTTTGAGCGAATGCACCATAGGGTTTTTGATTAAAGATTATAAACGGTAATTGATTATTCTGCTCGAATTTTGGAATATATTGGTTTATTATACATACATATATTGGTATTTTTTTATTTGAAAAAAAAGACACTGGTAAGTTAGATGTTAATTAAATTTATTTCTTTTTGTTTTCATTTTACAATAAAAGTTAATTCCAAATAGATTTTACTCAGAAATCAAGTTAGATTTGGACCAATTTATTTTCTTTTTCCCTCCATGATTTACTTCTAGTTCTGTTCCAGTTCTGTTCTAGTTCTGTTCTAGTTCTGTTCTAGTTCTGTTCTAGTTCTGTTCTAGTTC
The DNA here is from genome assembly GCF_022045245.1 of Lucilia cuprina. Taxonomy (NCBI): domain Eukaryota; kingdom Metazoa; phylum Arthropoda; class Insecta; order Diptera; family Calliphoridae; genus Lucilia; species Lucilia cuprina. The sequence goes on from NW_025811847.1 coordinate 1,426, forward strand.
TGTTCTAGTTCTGTTCTAGTTCTGTTCTAGTT
>NW_025811848.1:0-2073 GCF_022045245.1 Lucilia cuprina
TGAACTAGAACTGAACTAGAACTGAACTAGAACTGAACTAGAACTGAACTAGAACTGAACTAGAACTGAACTAGAACTGAACTAAAACTGAACTAGAACTGAACTGCACTTGAACTAAACTAGAACTGATTAGATTTTTTTAATATTTCAATAAATTTTAACTTTTTTTATTTTTATTATTTTCCAAATAAGTTTGAAACCATTTTATTTTACCTTTTATTTCTTTCAAACAAAATAGCATTGATATTTTATACAAATTCTTCTTTACCTTTTTCTTAAAAGTATGTTGCTTAAGTCTTTAGTTTAGATATTTACTTGATTTTTCTGGCCCTCAGTTCTTTACTTAAGTCTTTTGTTTTATTTAAAAGAAATTAAGTTTAAATGTAAAAACGTTTAATCCAAAACAAGTTTGTTACTTAAATCTTTTGTTTTTATTAAGAGAATTCTTTGGTTTCAATGCTATTAAGTTTTTTTGGACACAAATACTTAACAACTAATTAGAAATTATAAAGCCAAACTACAAAAACAAAAAAGCTTATAAACTAATTTAATTGAAAAAACTCAAGCATAAAAGGACAACATAAATGTGTTTGGATGTGTATAAGTGTTATTGTTTGTGTTAAAAGAAATGAAAAAGTTAATGAAATGATAAGTATACAAGATAAGCATGCAAAGAAAACGAAGTGTTAAAGGGTGTTCTAAAGTAGTGAAAAAGATTTTGTTTTATAAAACAATTTTGAATACACCCTTTAACATTGTCTCAAAGAAAACTTACTTCGTTTTATATACAAATTAAAAAAAAACAAAAATGTTAAAGAAACTTAAAATATAAATGAATCAGGATGAAAGGATGTTAAGGTTAAGGTTAAGTTTTGTTATGTAAAGGAGTGTTAGGAGACAAGGGTGGGGAGATTGTTTTTTTGTTTCTATTCTTTTGAGGAGTTTCTTTCATTTCTTTATATTCTGAACGAGTTTTTGATGTATTTGCAGTTTAAGTCTTAAGGCTGCTTTATAATGATTTTATATGTGATGTAACATGAAGTTTTTTTTGTTGTTGTTTGTTTAAAGCTATAACGTTGCTTGTTTTGTTATTTTTTTTTAAATAGTTGTAAGTAGTATTAGAAAGTTAATAGATTTATTTTAGTTAAAAAGTCCTGGGTGATTTTTTTTTGTTTTGTATAAGATTTGCTGCGCACATTTATAAAATTCATTTACAAGTTGATAATAATATCATATCATTTATCTATCAATAGAAAAGAAAATAATAACAAAAGCTATTTTCCATTAAAATTTATCATACAAGAAAAAAACTATAATAAAAGCTTTAAAATAAAACAAAATTTTAAAACGTAAAAAAACAAATTAAAAATTTAAAAGCCTTTTTTTAATAAAGCCATATAATTTTCTTTATATTTAATTATAATTTATTTATATTTTTTTAAATATTTCTGAGTTTTTGTATTTTGTTTTATTTTCTTTTGAAAGTGCTTCAATTTTTATCGTGTTTTTAAATGTGTTAAAGTGCTGGAGTTTTTGTGTGTTTCCATACTTATCAAGTGTTGGTGTTTTTAGGTGCTTAAAAGTGCTGATTCTTTTCTTTTTAGGGTTTATGTTTTTGTCAATTTCAGTATGCATATATTGAGCTGTTTTTTCTGGGTTTTATCTTTATACAATATGTCCATTTTTAATTTAATAATTTTATGAAAAATTTATATACATTTGGTAATTTTCTTTAAATTAATCAAAAGTTTTACAAATTATTGTAATTTCTGTTTAGAGTACAATGAGAAAAAAGAGAAAAAAATTCGATTTAAAACAGTGGTTGGCAAAAGATAGGCAAACGCTCTTGATGAACTCTTGTCCCTCGAGATTTTGTAAACACTGATATAAAACGACTTAGGGAGAACACCAAACCAGTTATAAAGATTTAAATTTTCTTTTACATTCCAAAACTAACTAAAACTTAAGAACTAGAATTGAACTAGAACTGAACTAGAACTGAACTAGAACTGAACTAGAACTGAACTAGAACTGAACTAGAACTGAACTAGAACTGAACTAGAACTGAACTAG
>NW_025811849.1:0-1378 GCF_022045245.1 Lucilia cuprina
TTGTGTAAGATAATTAAGAAATGTACAAATTTTGAAATGAGTAATAAATTTCTAATAACAAACTATTTTTGTGAAATGCATATATCTTAATACCCTTATTTTTGGTTTTTGAACGATTCATTGACAATGATATAATTCTCTGTAAGAGCACTGAGAAAAAAACATGTAAAATTATGATTGTAGTCCAAACATATTATCGTTATTGTAACAATATAAAAATATCATATTATATCCGAACGTTCGGTCGGACACTACCTAAAACACATCTACTGTCAAAAAAATATTTATTTACTTACTAACTTATAAAATTTTCTTGTTACATATGAGAGATGCCAAGAAAATTATTATTTATGTGGGGCTCCAAGCCCCCATAGTAGTCCGCCAATTTATTACCCAAATGTTAACATGGATGTTAAAGGTATTCGTGCAAAATTTTAAGATTCTAACTGTAATAGTTTCTAAGATAAACCAATTTTTGTGTATATATATTATATGGGAGGTGCCACGCCCCTTAACGCTAGTCCGCCAACTTTTTATCCCAAATAATCATATTGACACTAACTTACCTCTGACAAAATTAGAGGAATCTAACTGTTATATTATTTCAATACAAATTGTTTAATTAATATGGGAGGTGCCGCTTCCCTCATGGGTAGTCCGCAAATTTATTACCCAAATGTTTACATGGATGCTAAAGTTATTCGTGCAAAATTTTGAGATTCTGTAATAGTTTCCAAGATAAACGAATTTTTGTATCTAATTGTTATATTATCTCAAGATAAACAATTTTTTTTATTAATTTAAAATGGGAGGGGGCATTCCTCTCATGGATAGTCCGTCAATGTATTACCCAATATGTTTACATGGATGTTAAAGTTGTTCATGCAAAATTTGTGGATTCTAACTAACGAACTTTTTATTCTAAATATTCATATCGACACTAAAGTGCCTCCGACAAAATGTGTGGACTCTAACCATATAGTAGTACATATAGGCGAAACTAAAGCGGTTTTCAAACAAAAATATTTATTCTCTTCACACAGACGAGCTCTGAGAAAATAAAACAAACTTCTGAGAACTAAACGCACTCACAAAACTTCAAATTTTCTTCGCAAAATTGCGAGGATATTAGCACTTATTAGTTTTTCTTATCACTTAAATTTAATGTTTATTATTTTTTGCGACACTTTTTATTTAAAACCCCCAAAATTATTTATAATTTACAAACGAAAAAAAAATATTTTTTTATTCTTTTACATTTCATTTTAATTAAAACTGAAAAAAAGAAAAGTTGTACATTTTGGTATTGAAAATTAAAAAAGTATTTCACATTTCATTTTGTATTAGTGCAGATAAAAATAACACAAAAGGTGGTGTT
>NW_025811850.1:0-1013 GCF_022045245.1 Lucilia cuprina
AAAAAAATGAGAAAACAATATAAATATACTAAAACGTAGAGGAATTCTTTTCCAGGCAGTTCTTTAAAGGATTTTAATCATTGGATAATTACACGTTTGGATTTCTTTAAAAAATAAGTCTACTTTAGTAAAAAAATTTAAGAAAACTATTTAGGAAAATAATGCATATTTTCAGATTTCCATTAGAAAATGTTTGCGATAGTGGACTAGTGGACTTGACAGTCTTTCAAGGCACTTTTTTAAACGATATTACAATATGTATATAAAGTATTTTGTGTAGCAAACCAAAAATCATGGCAACACAAAGATAAGACAGACATGCTGTCACATACAACCTGCGAGCAATTTGCAAATAGCGATAAACACGAAACAAACCGAAAGCAACAATAACAAAAGAAACAAACTACGAAAATAAAAAATTGTATCTTTAAATTGTATTTTTTCCGCTACTAGAGCCTTTTTGTTGTTATTGTAACTTATGTATATTTATTTATTACTTTGACAGATGTTAAAGAAAGTGTAGAAAAAAGGGAGAATATGAAAAGTGTGTCGGTCGGTTGCTTGGTTCGGTGTTGTATGATTGGTTTGATTTGTTGTAACAAATCTTGATAAGCATAAATAAACATTTTGTATATTTTTTGCGTATTTCCACCATTTTCTTTTTAACAAATTGTTAAATGGTTTTTATTTTATGATTTATTTGAAATTTGATAAGCAAACAACAAATATTTTCACGAATTATTTGGAATATTGTTTAGATAGCTGAAAAAAATATTACAAAGCGTGGGGTTAAAGAGGTGTAATGATTGATCACAATTGGATTGAATGCTTCATCATTTTTATTGAGAACTTCATTAAATGCTAAATAATCGGTTCAGTTCTAGTTGAGTTCTAGTTTAGTTCTAGTTCAGTTCTTGTTCAGTTCTAGTTCAGTTCTAGTTCAGTTCTAGTTCAGTTCTAGTTGAGTTCTAGTTCAGTTCTAGTTCAGTTCTAGTTCAGTTCTAGTTCAGTTC
>NW_025811851.1:0-1657 GCF_022045245.1 Lucilia cuprina
ACTAGAACTGAACTAGAACTGAACTAGAACTGAACTAGAACTGAACTAGAACTGAACTAGAACTGAACTAGAACTGAACTAGAACTGAACTAGAACTGAACTATATCAAAGGGACTATAGTCAAGCCTTAATGTTTAAATGCTTATATTAGTTTTATGGTCCAACGAGTCAATTTTTGAGAACTAAAAATAAAATTTACTATAACTACTTACACTCACCAGCATGTGGGAAAAAAAGTTTTGATTTTCAATTTATTTGTATGTTAAAATATAAACAAATAACAATTTGTTAAACACACATTCTTTGTCTAACATATAAAGAGGACATCATTTAATGTTTGTTATTCCATTTGGCAACTGAAACCTCACCCCCAATAGAAAAGTATACAACAATCGAGACGAGACAAGACAAAATTCTAATATAGACAAACAATGATGAATTTCTTTTTAAATTGAAAACCAAATAAAACAAGACTAGCAACATTAAAAAAAAAAAAAAACATTCCAGAAACCAAAAAATAAAAATTGTTTAGCAACCAATATGAAGTAAAAAGAAGGGTTAAATGAAAAAAAAACTACAAGAATTTAAATAATTTAACTTCGATACACTTGTGTAAAATTTAATGGTTTGAACACATTCACATACAAAAAGAAATATTTAATGTTATTTCTGTTTTATTTTGGTGAGAATTATTGCCTGGTAGTATATTTCTTTATATTGAAGATGATGACGATGAGAAAGAGGATAATGTTCATGATGAGAAGGATGTTATTGCTGTTTGTTCTTCATTTGACTACACAACAACTACGACGACGACGATGTTACATACTTTGTATAACAAATTATCAACCATAATGAAAAGTGATGTAATGCATAAAAAAGAATTTTTATTTTATGTTCTGAATGTTGTGTTGTTGTTGTTGATGTTATTTCATTCCTTTTGACTGACTGACTGACAGTCATTTACATTGATGGTTTTTCTTACAGATACATTTTTGCACACGAACACACACTCATACGTTTTATTATTCTTTGCCTTTTGAAAAAGAAATGTATCTCATCAAAAAGGGTTGGCAATATTGATAAATTGTTTAACATTTAGCAACAGGCAACATCTATACAAAAGCAAGCAACCAAAAATGTTTTAACATTTGTTGCAGATATTTTTTATTTTTGTATTTTGGGGTTTTTATTAGGGGGTATAGCTACAGAAGACAAAAATTCCATTTTCTTTTATTAAAAAAAAATTTAAATTTATTTTCGTTCCACTTTATTTAGAATTTTAGATACTGTAAGTTATAAGGCATGTTTTAAAGACATTTAATGTGATTTTTTATATAAAATTAGCTACAAAGTGCAGGTGTTAAAATTTGAAAGATTTCTATTGGCTTTTGCATATGAATTAGCTAAGTCACGATTTATTTGAAAATTTGTCTTTTTTTTTAAATTTTGCTGATTTTATAAAACTGCATAAATGGAAAAAAATTATCAATTTGATTTTCATTTATTTTTTATAAAATATAATGGTTGTAGTTTAGTTCTAGTTCATTTCTAGTTTAGTTCTAGTTCAGTTCTAGTTCAGTTCTAGTTCAGTTCTAGTTCAGTTCTAGTTCAGTTCTAGTTCAGTCCTAGTTCAGTTCTAGTTCAGTTCTAGTTC
>NW_025811852.1:0-1465 GCF_022045245.1 Lucilia cuprina
GACTATAGACTAGACTATAGACTAGACTATAGACTAGACTATAGACTAGACTATAGACTAGACTATAGACTAGACTATAGACTAGACTATAGACTAGACTATAGACTATACCAAAGACTAGACCATAGACAAGACTATATACTGAACTAAACATTTACATTTTTACATAACTCATTTTTTATAATTTATTATAAAAAGTATTGACAGTTTTATTTAAAGAAAACTTCAGCACTCGTTTAACTTATGATTTCTCTACAATTAACGAAGAAAAACTCTTCCTGTTTATGTTTGCTGGTCAGGTCTTTTCAACAAAGTAATTTATTAAAAAGTTTACATTTTATTTAATACTTTTTTTTGCGGGCCACAAACATTCGCAACTAAAACTTAAGAAAAAACTACACCAGACTACAACAACACCTGTTGCATTTGCTACGTGGTGTGCTGCGGCAGCACTTGCAACTTGTATGAAATGTTTGTGAGACAATGACTTGTCTAACAAATTAAAACAATTTTGCTTGCCACCACCAAAAAAAAAAAAAAATAGTTGAAGAAAAAACTTTATAAAACAACAATTATAAAATAAAAAACTTAATAAATAAACTAATAAAAGAAAAACAACAAAAACTTGTGGCCTTAAAATACCTTTTTACAACAACTAAAACATCAAATTGGGGTCAATGAATTTTGTGTAAATGCACCATTAAACGAAAAAACAAAACAATATTAGGGGTATTCACAGTAACCAATAGAAGCTTAAAGTAAAAAAAGTAAAACGTTTTCTTAGAACAAATCAAATGTTTAATATTTTATTTAAAAAAACTTGTTACAATTTTTCAACTTCATAACTCAAGAATACCCCTAATATCTGTCTAGCAACAGCTTCCCAAAAAAATTGACTTAACAACTAATAATTGCAATCAAACCATAACTTTCAACAAGTTGTATGAACAGTTTTTTTCCATCAATATAATAAAACAACTAAACCCCCCCTACATATCTGCTGTTTCACTATTTGTTGTTAACTATAATGTAAACTCTTGTAATGACCATGTTTAACCAATTACACCTGGTCTTTCGGTAACATTAGTCATGTGGGAATTTTCCCCCCCATTAAGGCAACTTAAAAACAACAATAGTTTGTGGCATAAACCAACCCAAGAGATTGTGTTATTTTTTCATAAAAAAATATTTATTTGTGTTCATTTAATACAAATATTTTTGTATTAAATTTGTTTCTTTCTTCTTTTGGCCATTGTTTTGTTAACTGCATTTGACAGTTTCAATTATCAAGATTTGTATCTGGCTCGCGTTTTTATACAGTTGGTATGAGTTTAGTTAATTATGAATGAATTTGTGGATTTTCGATAGATAGATAGATAGATAGATAGATAGATAGATAGATAGATAGATAGATAGATAGATAGATAGATAGATAGATAGATAGATAGATAGATAGACAGACAGG
>NW_025811853.1:0-2095 GCF_022045245.1 Lucilia cuprina
GTTCAGTTCTAGTTCAGTTCTAGTTCAGTTCTAGTTCAGTTCTAGTTCAGTTCTAGTTCAGTTCTAGTTCAGTTCTAGTTCAATTTTAGTTCAGTTCTAGTTCAGTTCGAGTTTAGTTCTAGTTCAGTTCTAGTTCAGTTCTGTAAAGTTGCTGAACTTTTTATACCCAAAACCAAATCATACGAAAATTGGGCAATAATTTTTTTATAGTTTTTTTTTTTTTATCCAAAACAAGCAGAGTTGCCTTAATTTGCATGAATTTACACATTTAGCAGAAATGCTTGTATCCGTGTGTGCATAATAAAGTACTTATAAAAATTATTACACAATATAAGTATAAATACATACATATATACATATGTACTTTAATACATTTGCATGAGCATCTGAATATTCTCTACTAACTGCATTTGCATATACATATGTATGTACATATTTTCCCATTGCATCCATTAACAACAAAAAAATGAAATTTATTCAGTGATTTCCAATAAAAGGCCTACAAATAAACATTAACAGACACTCATATAAAAAATATGTATACAAACACACGTACAGTTTTATTACCTTATGCTTAAAACCTCTCACCAATACACAAACTTGCACTTATACTCACAGCCGAACATTTAATAAAATGTAATTAAAACACTTATTTCACATGAGTGATTTGACCTCTCCCTGCAGTTGCTTTCTGCAGCTTTATATATCAACGCGTTTTATTCATTTATTTATTTTTTTAATTATTTTAAAGACCTCTTGTAAAAAAATAAAATTTGTAATAAATTTTTTGTTTTTGTGTTTAATGAATTTCTTGTTTATATAAGTATTTATATGTATGCACTTAATGATAAGCATTTGCCTGCTGCTTATTGATATGTGTGGTTAATCATTATACATACATATTACATAAAAAGATTTAAAGGCCTTATAAAAAGGTTTTATATAACTTTTAACATCATGTATTGCTCTGCATCATTCAATAATTTTGTATGAATGAATAATATTTCTGTTCCCAGTCTAAAACTATTCTTTTTATTTTATTTAATTTATTTAATCCTCTAATTATTGCAGTGAAATTACCTGAAAAGTTGTTGAAATAAATTTTTGTAATATTTTAGTGTTATTATTGTAAAAATTTTTATATTTTTTTTATTTTGGTTTTTCCTCTAAAATTATAAAAATAATTATTTATTTATTGTATTTTATAGATTTTACTATTTTTATATGTTGATAATTATGAAAACCCTAGAATATGTATGACGCATACAATTTGTATATAGTACCCTCTAAATATTTAGTAAAAAAAACAATTAAATTTATTTTAGTTTTATTTTTAGTTATTTGCACACCAATGCATTTCAAATGTACACACACACACTTGCACTAATCAGATTGAACTTACTTATATATATGATATATTCACATATGTATGAATATATAGACAGCGACAGCCGATAATTGCATTAGTAATAATTTTCCAACAAATTATATTCAGTGAATTTAATTAAACATATTAAATAAATAATTCGTGATACAATTATTATCATCATTGTTATTATAATTATGAAGCTTATAAATAAATTGTTTTTGCAAGAACATATGTACATTCACATGTACAGATATAAGTATACATACATATATTACGGGCGCCAATAAGTGTTACTAAAATCTCTTAAAATTTCAACAACAAAACAAATTTTATTATTTCAATACTAACCACGTTTCCGGTGTTTTTATTTTATATTAAATAATGTCCAAAAAATTCTTATTTTAAAACAAAAAACTCAAACAGTTTCAAGATAGGCACACATACATACATACTTATATTGCTATTCTAGTTGGCTTGATTATAAAACATAAGCAGAATCAGTGACGAAAAGAGTGTTATAATGTAACTTGACGAAGGGATTATTAGATTTAAAATTAAAGAAAATAAAGAACATAAATTATTGAAATTAAAAAAAAAAACAACTAAGTAATAAAACAAATCCAAAAAAATCTGAATTTTATTTTTTAATACATTAAGTACATACAATCTGAACTGAAACTAAACTAAACTCATCTAAAACAAAAAAAGAACTGAACTAGAACTGAA
>NW_025811854.1:0-1751 GCF_022045245.1 Lucilia cuprina
AGTTCAGTTCTAGTTCAGTTCTAGTTCAGTTCTAGTTCAGTTCTAGTTCAGTTCTAGTTCAGTTCTAGTTCAGTTCTAGTTCAGTTCTAGTTCAGTTCTAGTTCTTGAGAAGAGTGTTCTATAAATGGTCTTGAAAATAATAAATGAATTCTAATGTATTTCAAATTAGTTATTACATTATAACAATACTACTTAATACAAGGTAATTTAAATCATACAAACAATTTTTTCCTCGTGTACTGTAATAAGAATAGCAATGACCTTTCTACATAAAAAATTTGAGTCAATGAGAGCTAAAGTTATGTAGAAAAAAACAAAAGAAAATTAAGTCCTGAAAATCTTAAATTTTGTCTGCCTGTGTCTAATACATATTATTAAGGACTAAAAAGTCCATTTGACGAAACATTCAAGCTTCTCTTAACTCGGTTTAGAAATTGTTGTTAAATTATTATAATAAACAATTTTGTTCTTGTTTTGTATCGGATGACAAAGAGACTTTGGTAACTATGCAAGTGTGTATGTTTGTTATTCATATCCTTAGAAAAATTTATGTAAATTAACAGGTAAAAGCAAAAAGTAGTCAAATGAAAGTACAAAATTGTCAATTTGGTTTTATTAGATGAAGAAAAAATTTAAACAAGTTGACTGTTCAAACGACAAGAATGTTGAATTAACTACAAAAATGGAAACTGTTAACAAAAAACATCCTGAGAGAAGGCTACCAAACACAAGACAATGTTAAGTAATTTGTAAACAATTCCTAACAGTTTGAAACAAATTTCTTTAATCATTTAAATATTTAAGGTAAACAAATTTTACATTTAAATGGTTTTAGGACCCTGTATAACAAAACTAAAGCAAATATTTATATTTTTTATTTTTATTTGCAAATTTTATTTAAATGGCAAAATAAAATTCAATTATTTTTTTATGATAGACTTTGTTTGGTTGACAGTGAATGTAGTTCAATGACAGTTATTATGTAAAAACATGCACGTGCTCGTAACAACGTGTCCATTAATGTTAGGTTTTTTTATAAAACAACTTGGGTCTAAGGATTTTGCTAAGAATGTATTTGAAAAAAATGTAAGAAAATAAAAATATTTAGTTCATTTTACTGACCATAGATTTGAAAACTAAATTTTACAAAATTTATTTAAATTCTAAAGAAACTCCAGAAATATGATTTTGTCTTATTCTTTGTTGCACAATTTCTATATACGTTATGAAGAAAAAGCACAAATCCCTAAAGCATTTCCGTTTAAAATGTCTGCCGAAAATAAATAATAAATAAAATGTTTTTTATAAAAGTATATTAAAAATCTAATAGATGGACGTTTATCATATTTATTTTATACAATAAACAAATTGATAATGTAACATGATAAAAATATCAAAAAAGGATATTGTGATTTCCAAAGAGATTCTATAGAATACATTTTTAAATTTTTTCTCTAGAATTCTTATTGAAGATATGAATTGTCTTTTCAAGAAACATATAACTTTTCTATAAAAAGTTTTCTTTATGTATTTTGACAATATTACCGACTCATTTTTGCTAAGAAACTTGTCTCTTTTTTAAAAAAGGGACCAGTTTTAGTTTAGCTGTATTCCAGTTGAAGATTTGTTGTAGTTCAGTTATGGTTCAGTTCTAGTTCAGTTCTAGTTCAGTTCTAGTTCAGTTCTAGTTCAGTTCTAGTTCAGTTCTAGTTCAGTTCTCGTTCAGTTCTAGTTCAGTTCTCGTTCAGTTC
>NW_025811855.1:0-1617 GCF_022045245.1 Lucilia cuprina
AACATTATAAATTTAGTAATTCGCATGTATGTATGTGTGTGGAAGATTTAGAGATTTTCAAAATACAAATACATATATAATTTTGTTCGACACAAAATTTTGTTCAACTCAAAGTGATAGTGCTCTTTAAATACGGTTAAAGCGTTTTTAGGGTAATTTGGTAATAAGTAATATTTAGAAGATTTAGAGATTTTCAAAATACAAATACATATATAATTTTGTTCGACACAAAATTTTGTTCAACACAAAGTGATAGTGCTCTTTAAATACGGTTAAAGCGTTTTTAGGGTAATTTGGTAATAAGTAATATGCATTTAAGAGATTTTCGTAGTACCTGTAGTTCTATTGGATAGTAATTCAAACACAATTTTTCAACAAGATCGCTCGTGAACTTTCTAAGTTAGAGGCGGTCAAAGCTTAGGTCTTTTCCTTTACAACCTTTTTGGTCGCTTAGTGGGATGCGAGTGGGATATCTATCAAAATATATGTTTTGTAACTCAAGACAAATGTATTTAAATACATTTTCTTCATATTTGTGTGTAAGTGTTTCTAAAACCTTAAAAATAAAAACCACAACAACTGACCGATAATAGCCACTAGAGGGGTGCAATATGAGGCCGACCGCTATTAATTTTCCACCCCCAAAATTTGTCTGAGTTTTGTATCCTGCGGCTTTTTTAGTCAATCATAGAGGTAGTTTTCACCGCACGTGATTTTCATTGTTAAAATATCAGGGGCTGAATCTCATAACGCCAAGAAAGGATTGACAAAAAATAAAGCAGCTAATAAAGGTGACAAATAAGGAGGATAAAAGTATGGATATTTGAAAATTTAAAAACTTCATAAATTATGTGTAAAAATAGTTATTATATAAATTGATCTATTGTGATTAAGATTAAATTTTACTAAATTATTCATCTTTTAATTATTATTATTATTATTAAATATTATTATTACAAATAAATAACAAAATTAAATTATTCAACATTTCCATAGAAAAAAGAGATTTTTGTTCCTGAGGTTAACATATTTTGGGTATTACAGTATCGAAACTATGAAATTTTAGTTGGGTTTGTTACATACCATCGGAAAGGCTTATATGTCTAGTTTCTCTGCGTAAGTTTAATTTTTAAGGTTTACACACAAATATGACAAAAAAATTAAAATAGAGCAAATTTAAAAACCTTTGTCTTGAGTTACAAAACATTTATTTTGATAGATATCCCACTCGCATCCCACTAAGCGACCAAAAAGGTTTTAAAGGAAAATACTTAAGCTTTCTTTTGAGAAAAAAATTAATAAAGAAAAGTCCATTTTGGGAAAAAAAAGTTAAAAAGGTTTTTGATTTTTCAAAAAGAAAGTAAAAATCCCACTAAGACACTAATAGATATCCCACTAAGCGGCAAAAAGGGTGTTAAAGGAAAACACATAATCTTTCTTCTGAGCAAAAAAAAATTAAAAAATGGGTCCATTGTTTCAAAAAAAGTCAACAAATTTTTTGATTTTGCCAAAAAAATTCAAAAATTTTAAATCTTGTAACTCAATTTTTTTCTTGATAGATATCCCACTCCCAGTCGCTTAGGAAAAGACATAAACTTTCTTAAGAAAAAGAAAAAA
>NW_025811856.1:0-1419 GCF_022045245.1 Lucilia cuprina
GTCTATAGTCTAGTCTATAGTCTAGTCTATAGTCTAGTCTATAGTCTAGTCTATAGTCTAGTCTATAGTCTAGTCTATAGTCTAGTCTATAGTCTAGTCTATAGCTTATAGTCTAGTTTAGATTATAGACTAGGTATAGTTTAGTCTAGTCTAGTATAATTTAGCCTAGTCTAGACTTTAGCTTTTTCTAAAACCATTCTTTTAAACTGTTCTCAAACAATACAACGGAATGAAGAAGAACACACTTCACTGAAAGAAAATCTAGTGAATAAAGAAAATTGTTCATTTTCTTATCTTTACGGATGCAATTTAAAAGTTTTTCGGCATTTTTTGTATTTTATTTCTTTCCATTATTTGTTGCTGCTTTTCAAGGCAATTTACGCATAAAACCCCATACAGAAATCAACCAACCGGCAGGGGAAAACTACGGAAGGAAACATTAAAAAAAATTGTGAAAAAGGAAAATATCACAAAATACACACAGACAGATATACGCCATGTAAATAGCAGTAAAGTATAGAAAAAGTAAATAAAGTTTTTTGTGAAATATTAAAAAGGAAAAACTAGCAAAAATATTCTATGTAAATCTTTTGTTATTGCCAAATAAAAAATACGATATAAATATTTACATAGTTTTTTTTCATAAGCATTTTAAGTACATTACAAAATACATTATTATGCTTAATGTAATGCAAATTTATTTATTTACTAACTTAACTTTATAAAAAGTATTTTATAGCAATAGCTGTTTAGTAAGTTTCTTTAAAATATTTGAATTTTTCGAAAGATTTTCTTTAATAATTTGCAAAATTTTATTCAAGAAAATCACATTTAGTTCTATAAAAGGTTTATGAAGCAAAATTTCAATACATATTTTGATTTATAAGACGTTTCTAAAAAAAAAACCTTGTTTATGAATAAGAACTTTCTTTATTGTTTTATAATTTTACAATTGTTTGTGAATTTCCTTGAAAATTTTGCAAAATGTTAAATACATATTCAATACTCACTGACATGCACATGCATGTTTAGAATTTGAAATAGCAACAATTAGAAACTCAAACAAAAGTATAAGGAAACATATAGATTTTGTTCTTCATCATTTCCACTCATTCCTATTTTTATTTCTTTATTTCTGAACAGTTAGTTATAGACTATGAGGTCGACAAGGTGTTAAAAAGGAATTGATAAAAGAAAAAAGAAGAAGAGTTTTGATTGATGATAGTGCCGAACTATAGTTTGAATACAAAAAAAAATCACTTTAGACACTAAATTTGTAGTTAAAATCGAGCTATGATGGATATCTACTACAGTCTGGTCTAGTCTATAGTCTAGTCTATAGTCTAGTCTATAGTCTAGTCTATAGTCTAGTCTATAGTCTAGTCTATAGTCTAGTCTATAGTCTAGTCTATAGTCTAG
>NW_025811857.1:0-1805 GCF_022045245.1 Lucilia cuprina
GAACTAGAACTGAACTAGAACTGAACTAGAACTGAACTAGAACTGAACTAGAACTGAATTAGAACTGAACTAGAACTGAACTAGAAGTGAACTAGAACTGAACTAGAATTGAACTAGAACTTAACTGAACTAGAACTGAACTAGAATTGAACTAGAACTTAACTGAACTAGAACTGAATCGACCTGAACTGCTATTTATCTTATACAAATAAAACCTTCTCAAATTCCATTCATAAGTTGTGACCTACCTGCTAATACTTTACCAAATGACGTAAAAAGTATTTATTGGCATGTGTTAACAACATGTTCGAACGTATGTAGATTGTTAATTTATAATATCACTCAGAAGTATTTAAACAACCCTACAAAAATGCAAAAAGAAATCCACTTCAAATTTGCCAATAAAATTTTATTTGCATTTACAATATTTACGTATTCTTATGGGTATTATGTTAAAAGGGACTCATGATTTTAAACAATAAATTCATAAAGAAATATTTATTTAAAAAAGAAAAATACATTAAATTTGACTGGTATTTCATTTTCAGCAATCTCCTGGGTGTTTATCACTGTCAGACGAAAAGTAAAGATCAAAAGGTTTAAAAAACATTTGCTTAAAATATTAAAAATCATCATTTATTTTCATAACTAAATGTACATACATTAAGTAATAATACTACGGGTTGTGTTGAGAAAACATATGTAGACACATATGTACAATTATAGGTTTTAAGAGAAAATATTCTTTTGATAAACAAGAGAAAAGTTATTTTGTGATGAATTGTATGCTCCCTACGGAAAATTTATATGAAATAAATGTTTGACCATTTTTAAGTAAAGCATGATTTTTGGATGCCAATTTTGAAATCTTGTTAAATTAGAAGAGAACTAAACGCATTGCTTCCAATAATATACAGATATGTTACAAATATTGAGTTTGTTGCCATAGTAAATCATATCTTCAACATTGATGTAAATTAAACTATCACAATAATTTTAATCCATTTATTATATCCTTTCCACCTTTGAACCTGTAGGGTGTATGAAAACTTTTAGAGCACATGCATATATTTAGCCTTACTCAAACACATGCAGACATACACAAACGTTTAGGGAATTATATTATTTTATACACGTTCGAAATTCTAAATAACATTTCTTTGACAATTGCAAACGTGAGAAGCATTTACTTTATTGTGTTAGTTAACTTTATATGTGTCTGTCTCAATAGATATGTATATAAGTATTTGTTTATATACATTTGTACATATAATATATATTCATTCATATGTATGTCTGGATAAGGTAAATATTTCACTAAAACTACTTCTCTATGTTGGATTCTAATTCAACATCAGATTTTTAGTACGCTAATTTTGAAGATAATTTGTTCAGTATTTAGTTTACAAATTGTTTTGAATATAAAACAAAACAACTATTTTTTAAACAAAACAAAGTCATACTGATGTATTTTACAATGAAACACGTTTTAAGATTTGTTGTTTAAGCAAGACATTTTGTTCACCCATACGTATGAAGTATATGCTTGGTATTACACAATACTTATACGCCTTCAGTTAGTATTGATATACAAATTCAAGCTTGGATCCAAATAAGTGCGTATGTAATAGTCTGCCCTAAACGCGGTATTTGGATTAATAGGTTTCAACGGATTCCAAAAAAATCTATTTATAAATAGAACTAGAACAGAACTAGAACAGAACTAGAACAGAACTAGAACAGAACTAGAACAGAACTAGAACAGAACTAGAACAGAACTAGAACAGAACTAGAACGGAATTAGA
>NW_025811858.1:0-2198 GCF_022045245.1 Lucilia cuprina
TATCTATCTATCTATCTATCTATCTATCTATCTATCTATCTATCTATCTATCTATCTATCTATCTATCTATCTATCTATCTATCTATCTATCAATCTATCTATGTATCCATCTATCTATCTATCTATCTATCTATCTATTTATCTATTTATTTATCTATTTATCTATCTATCTATCTATTTATTTATCTATTTATTATTTACTTATTGGTGACGCTTTCTAGATACATATAATTTGAAATAATTATGAGCTCAAAAGCGCTTTTCGAGGGGGTTCTGAGCTCAGTGGCGAGGTGAAAGATTTCGACGATTTTAACCTATTTCAATAGGCTTTGTTCTTATGCAAAATTTTATCAAATAACCTTGAAAATTACAACTTTACATGGACAGCCAGACGAACGCACATGAAAACGATTGAAAGCAAATATGAACAACCTCACAAAATCAATAATATAGGATATGAAAACATCTGTTTTTATTTTTCCAAAAGTAAAGAACATTTTCAAATATTTCAAATCTATTTTATTCAATTTTATTCCCACCTGTAAATTCTTAACAATTATTTTAGTAAACATCTGGCAGCACTTCAGGGTATTCAAAAACTCACACAAATGCACATTCTCACACACACATCTCACACTTAAGGAATGAACGACGCATTGCGTTAAATGGCAACCAGGTTCTTCTTTTGACTTTTCGAAAAAAATAAATGTAGAAAAAAAATTATAGTTCAAATAAATTATGCGCACATTAGAAAATTTTCACACACAATTTTTTCTTCAGCAAAATTTCTTTCTAATTATTAGATTTTAACAAAAAAACAAATTTAACAATATATAAATTTTTTTCTTATAGGTTTTTTCTTTCGTTTTAGCACATAAAATTTTTTGTGTATACAGGAACAATTTTTTTGTATAGGAAAATTTTAACTTTTCAAGTTAAACACTTTTTTGCTTCACGTCATTTTTTTTCTTCTTTTGGCAAAATTTTTTATCAAACCAACCTATTTAAGCATAATTTTCCTTAAAACACTTTAGTTATTAATAACATTTAAAATAAAAACTTTTTTATTTGTAAGTAAAGACTTTTTCAATAAGTTTAATATAAATTATTTGTTTTCATTTAAAATAAAGTATTTTTTTCTTTTATTTTGTGCACAGGACGTTTTAACGGTACATTGCGTTTGGAAAAAAAAATTATATACACGCACGCACGACAAGGACGTCCGCCGTTAAGACGAAAGTCAAAGCCTTGTCTGAACAATAGTGGTAGATAAATTTGTTTGTCTGATTACAACACACTCGTACAATCGCCTTTGCACTAGCTCTCTCAAAAGCCTAAAAAAGAGAAACAAAAAGGCATAACATCGTTTAATACGAATTATTTGTTGGCAGATTTCTATGTGTGTTTGCCCCCCGAAACGGCACATGTAATCGGTTTCTTTTCACTTTAACACTAAACAAAAACAACAACATTTAGCTCTGTATCCTACAATTTACTCCCCTTTTTACTCATAATATTATATTTTGTCATGGTAACCTTAATTTTTCCCTGTCATTTTTATTACTCTTATAAATATAACGGTAAATTTACTCATTTTATGAGTTAAAATTGTACTCAATTTAAAGATATCTTTAGGGCGGATGCCTAACATTTTACAAAGAGCCAGAGAGAGCAAAAGCTTTTTATGAGTTTCTTATCTCTAGGCTCCCCTTTGTAGCTTTTTATTATTATTATTGTTGTTTTTCTTTAACATTCTCTTTCTGTGAAGTGAAAATTCGCAACTCTCACTATTACTACAGCTGTCTGTGTGCTAGTCACCCACTTTTTCTTCGTGTTGTCAATTTTTCATTTATTTTCCATTTTGTTTTGTATTTTCCTTTGAATGTGCATGAATGAATTTCGTTGTTGTTTGTTTTCCTTTTACTAATAGTGTATCGCAAATTAATATTTTAATTTCTTGCTCATTTTCTTTCTTTTTTTCGTTGGGAATGATGTTTTGTCGGATAGGATTCTCAAACTGTGGTAATTGTTATCTTTTCTTAAATTATTTTGTTGTTCATTTGATTCGTTGTTAAGGTTTTTTGTAAACAAATAGATAGATAGGTAGATAGATAGATAGATAGATAGATAGATAGATAGATAGATAGATAGATAGATAGATAGATAGATAGATAGATAGATAGATAGATAGATAGAT